>NC_084733.1:83328118-83340618 GCF_033978785.1 Entelurus aequoreus
ACAACAAATGTATTCACATGCAAATCGCTATTCTTGTTCATTCCGATTCTAAATGAAAATCATCATTTTTAAAAAGGAGGTTTTTGGATGTTTTTTAGAACGCTTTATAGGTGGAATAGATTGCATCACCATTACCGCTTTTGCAAGCCGCCTCTAGCTAGCATTTTCTGTACAGTATCTGTAAAGTATTATTTCATGTTAGCCAGACAGCGTAGGTACTGTACTTGTAATAACACGCATGGCGTGCTGCATGTATCACGATCAATATTAAAGTGTGACTCACTCGATGGACAATAGTCTGTTTGGTCTAGCTGGCCGGGGACGTTTTTTCCAAGTTTATTTGGGTAAGCACTCCTTTTATGTGGAATTAGCTTGTCTCCAAATTGCACATTTATATCCCTTCAGATCAAAATATATAAGGTTGTGTGTCTTTGCTGTCTGATACTAAGTCTGCCATGTTTTAAAAAAACTCTTGCGTTATTTTCCGGAAGTAGGAACACACATTTGTTGCCAGTTAGTCGGAAGTGCGTTGCTATGGAAACGGAGATAAATGCGCGGAAGAAGTCAGTTCCGGCAATTATTAATATGATCAAAATAGGGTAAATATTGTACATATTGTAATGAAGGTGTCTGTTACTACATAATATATATACTTGCAGTGTGTATATTGTACATATTACATATTATGAAGAAAGGGACAAGCGGTAGAAAATGGATGGATGAAGGTGTCAGTTACTACATTATATATATACTTGCAGTGTGTATATTGTACATATTTCATATTGTTATGAATGTCTTTGTTACTACATTACATATATATACTTGCAGTGTGTATATTGTACATATTTCATATTGTTATGAAGGTGTCTGTTACTATATGCTGTTACTACATTATATATATATACTTGCAGTGAGTATATTGTACATATTACATATTGTTATGAAGGTGTCTGTTACTACATTATATATATATATATATATATATATATATATATATATATATATATACACACACACACTTGCAATGTGTATATTGTACATATTGTTATAAAGGTGTCTGTTACATTATATATATACTTGCAGTGTGTATATTGTACATATTACATATTGTTATGAAGGAGTCTGTTTCTACATTATATATATACTTGCAGTGTGTATGTTGTACATATTACATATTGTTATGAAGGAGTCTGTTTCTACATTATATATATACTTGCAGTGTGTATATTGTACATTTTACACATAGTTATGAATGTCTGTTACTACATTATATACTGTATATACTTGCAGTGTGTACATTGTACATTTTACATATTGTCATGAGGTGTCTGTTACTACATTAAATATATACTTGCAGTGTGTATATTGTACATATTACATATTGTTATGAAGGTGTCTGTTACTACATTATATATATATATATATATATATATATATATATATATATATATATATATATATATATATATATATATATATATATATATATATATATATATACATATATATATACACACACACCGGTATATATACTTGCAGTGTGTATATTGTACATATTACATACTGTTATGAAGGTGTCTGTTACTACATTAAATATATACTTGCAGTGTGTATATACAACATATTACATATTGTTATGAAGGTGTCTGTTACTACATTGTATATATACTTGCAGTGTGTATATTGTACATATTGTTATAAAGGTGTCTGTTACTACATTATATATACTGTATACTTGCAGTGTGTATATTGTACATATTACATATTGTTATGAAGGTGTCTGTTAATACATTAAATATATACTTGCAGTGTGTATATTGTACATATTACATATTGTTATGAAGGTGTCTGTTACTACATTATATATATACTTGCAGTGTGTATATTGTACATATTACATATTGTTATGAAGGTGTCTGTTACTACATTAAATATGTACTTGCAGTGTGTATATTGTACATATTACATACTGTTATGAAGGTGTCTGTTACTACATTATATATATACTTGCAGTGTGTATATTGTACATATTGTTATAAAGGTGTCTATTACTACATTATATATATACTTGCAGTGTGTATATTGTACATATTACATATTGTTATGAAGGTGTCTGTTACTACATTATATATATACATTCCAAAAAAAGTTCAGTTCCACTTTAGGACATTTGAGGTAGTGTTGAAATATATTGCCATACAGAGATTCTTTGCCACTTTGTAACTTTTGCTCACCTTGACCGACAGGTTGGCGTGGTTGCTGCCGCTGCTGACCTGTGAGATGGATATTGTGGTCAGGTGGGCAGGTCCACTTGGCCCCGCCCCCATCACGCAGACAGGCATGGTGCTGGCAATGACCTGACACACACAATTCAACAGTCCATATGAGTTTGATGGTGTCAGCAAAAAATGGCCCCCCTGTGAGGTTTTTAGGTTCTATTCCTATTTTACAGCATACGTCCACCACAGAGGATTCATATGAAGACACAAAAGAAACACCGTGGATTTAGGATAGTGTGTGTGTGTGTGTGTGTGTGTGAAAGCTTTGGCAGGGTAACCCAGGAAAAGTGTTCCCGGCAGGTAGCACGTCGCATCCTGTCAGACTTGGTTAGATTGATTCTGGGCCCATGTGACCGGCGAGTCCCTGAGCGCGGTGACGGCAGAGAAGGAACAGCCTGCGAGGCAGACGAGCTGCTCGCTCGGGCAGAAAAGCCAGTGAGGAAAAAATGGAATTCATGAAATGAACCTCGATGGTTGCTCGTGCGCGAGTGGAAGCTGCAGGGCAGGATTTAGAGAGCAGGACCAAAAAGGACTCGCTCAGGAGGTCCGAGCTGATCCACCTTTCCTGACATCGAACTGGTTATAATAGGGTTATAACCAGGGTTTGTCTCTGTGCAATATAGAAAATTAAATAATTTTTTTATATCTTTAAGATGGAAAGTGTAGCTGCCATTATGATGTGCAGTGATGTTTTCTAATGACCATAAGTCTTCAACTATACAAAGTATTTCTATGGTTGGAATCTGTGCTTTTGCATGATATTTTAGTGACTAGTGTTATCCTGATATCAATATTATTTTGATACTTTTCGGTACTTTTCTAAATAAAGGGTACCAGAAAAATTGCATTATTGGCTCTATTTTAACAACAAATCTTAGGGTGCGGCGGACCGGTACTTTTCAGAGGCAGTATGGTACCGAATATGATTCATTAGTATCGCGGTACTATACTAATACCCGTATACCGTACAACCCTCAGTGTTTCCCATAAGCTGCCAAGATACCTGTGGCGGTGGGGGCGTGGCTATGGGCGTGGCTATGGGCGTGGTCACCATGACATCATCGAGTAATTTGCATAATTTACTACAATGATTTGATTTTCTCTAAAAAGGCTCAAAAAATGTATACTTACTAATTAATAATAACAGTTTTGTTTTAAACGTCCATCCATCCATCCATCCATCCATTTTACAATATAATTACAACACTTTATGTACATATTTATATACAGATTTGAACAACAAGTTATTCACTGAAATATATTTATTAATTGTGGTTCTTACAAAAAACATATCTTATAAAATATAAAAGCTAAAATGTCTCAAAGCTCTGCCCCTTTAATTAGTGCATACTAAATAATTGAACTTTAGCCTACTACTACAACCATATTATTTACCAGCAACATAAAGTGAAACAGAGGCAGAGGTGTCCTGCCACAGTCAGTAACAAATAAACAGAAAACAGTAGTGGTGGTAGATAGACACAGAGCTTCATCAAACATCTGATCCACTGAACAAAGAGCTCCAAAAATCTTGAACTTTAGACTGCCATCAGTTTTACTCCCTACATTTAACCATGTGTTTCCTACTGCCTGCAGACGTTGCACCCTTTGTTATATACACATGTTGTGTTTCTAATATAAATACATTTAATAAAGTCAAATACAAATAAGGCAACAAGAGAAGTATCCTACACTTCTCTTTTGTAAAGTAAATCTGAACAGCCGATATGGGCATCTACATCAACTATATGATTTGCCGGAGAAGCTGGAGAGGACAAAAAAAAAAAAAAAAAAAAAATTATTTTATTTTTATTTTTTATTTGTGGCGGACGTAATTCTTTCGTGGCGGGCCGCAACAAATAAATGAATGTGTGGGAAACCCTGACCCTACTAGTTACTACGGTAATCTACGTCACAGCAGGTCAGACGAGGCACCAAGCAGAGTGTGGGTGTGGCTTGATTGTAAAATATGTCGATTGAGAGGGGGTGTGACGTTCATATGTTCTCAATATTCAGGGTTTTATCGTTCATAGAAAAAAATAAAAATTCCATTCCGTTTTTAAGGCGGTCTGTCATAACATTTTTAGCATTCAATCAGACTTTATTGTGAGGTTTTGCATTAGTTTTCCTAAAAAATAGATATACCGGCCCCCAGACACATTTTTATTCTCTAAATTTGGCCACCGAGTCAAAATAATTGCCCAGGCCTGCGCTAGAGAATAAGGAGTGCTTGAAACTCTGCATGTCAACATCTCCGTTCGGTGCCACACCAACAAAATGCCGAAGCAACTATTTCCACATCAACACCGTATGAAAAAAATAGTCAACAACAGAAGGAGATAACGTCCGCAGGGACCTACCACACAGCAAGGACATACACTATTTGATTTCCTATTATGCAGCTCATTTTTATTTGACAGTTAATGAAATATCTTGTGTGACATTATGCACAAAAGTGCACTTTGTTTTAAACTATTGTAGTGGCGTTCTGTACAAAAAGTGCACTTTAATTTAGTGTTGTTTTGATATGTCATCTTAGTGACATCATGCACAAAAGTGCACTAATAGCTTGTTTTAAAATGTCTCTGACAATCTTGCACTTTCTGTTTGGAAATGACATGAATGTTTGTGCTACTGCTTAATAACTGTTGAATAAATACAGTTTTGGTAAATTGACTTAGTTGTGATTTCCCTCTCTGTATGCAAGTTTAAAACGAGCATATATTAATGCAGTATGAAGAAGAATGTTTTAATGTAGACACATAGAATCATCATACTGCTGTGATTATATGCATCAAGTGTTCATTCAAGGCTAAGGCAAAATATGAAAATATATATCGTGTATCGTGACATGGCCTAAAAATAGAGATATTAATAAAAGGCCATATCGCCCAGCCCCATGTTAGCATGCTAATATAAGAGACGTTAACATATTTCCAAGATGGCGCCAGGTATCAAAAACAATGATTATTAGGTTAAAACATACAAAGTTAGCTAAAAAGCTAGCACGTGACAAAAGGGGGAAATACCACAATGCACTATTTGTAGGTGTAAACATACAATATCAGTTAAAAAGCTAGCATAAAATAGTAGCATGCTATGTTAGCCCACGTGACCGGATGAGAGGCAATACCAACAAACCATTTGCAAAAGCCACAGTTTGACCCCGGAACAAATGATTAGTATTGCCACTCTTGAACCTTCTCTAAGCTGTCAGTGCACACACAGTAAGTGTTCAGCATCTTAAAGGGGAAGTGCACATTTTGGGGAATTTTGCCTAATAGTTTTTTTTTATGCATTCTAACTTGTAAATAAAAGTAAGCTTACAGCGCACCTCCTCTATTTATATAAATACCCCATTTACATTTGATTACAGTGATATTGTTATTATAAGCGCTAACGCAGACCAACTATTTATAGCGGCCAAGTTATCACTCCCTGTGTGCCTATCGAGTGGTCCGCTGCTTCCTCGCTTCCCTGCTCCCTGCAAGTTTATTGTAGATCATAAATCATGCAGCTCACCTGGAAAGTAGATGGATGAGAATTAGAGATGTCAGATAATGGCTTTTTTGCCGATATCTGATATTCCGATATTGTCCAACTCTTAATTACCGATTCCGATATCAACCGATACCGATGTATACAGTCGTGGAATTAACACATTATTATGCCTAATTTTGTTGTGATGCCCCGCTGGATGCATTAAACAATGTAACAAGGTTTTTTCCAAAATAAATCAACTCAAGTTATGGAAAAAAAATGCCAACATGGCACTGCCATATTCATTATTGAAGTCACAAAGTGCATGATTTTTTTTAACATGCCTCAAAACAGCAACTTGGAATTTGGGACATGCTCTCCATGAGAAAGCATGAGGAGGTTGAGGTGGGCGGGGTTTTGGGGTAGCGGGGGGTGTATATTGTAGCGTCCCGGAAGAGTTAGTGCTGCAAGGGGTTCTGGGTATTTGTTCTGTTGTGTTTATGTTGTGTTACGGTTCGGATGTTCTCCCGAAATGTGTTTGTCATTCTTGTTTGGTGTGGGTTCACTGTGTGGCGCATATTTATAACAGTGTTAAAGTTGTTTATACGGTCACCTTCAGTGTGACCTGTATGGCTGTTGACCAAGTATGACTTGTGTGTGTGAATAGCCGTAGATATTATGTGTCTGGGCCGGCACGCAAAGGCAGTGCCTTCAAGGCACGCCCCCAATATTGTTATCTGGGTGGAAATCGGGAGAAATTCGAGAGAATGGTTGCCCCGGGAGATTTTCGGGAGGGGCACTGAAATTCGGGAGTCTCCCGGGAAAATCGGGAGGGTTGGCAAGTATGACTGGGAGACGCAACTGCTCTGTACTTCTCGCTACGTCCGTGTACCACTCCGTACAGCGCTGTTTTAAAAAGTCATACATTTTACTTTTTGAAACCGATACCGATAATTTCCGATATTACATATTATTGGACATCTCTAATGAGAATAGAATCTGACAAGTTGGGACACTTTGACAGCTATTTAGAAACCAAAACTGGCAAGGACGACACGAAAAGACACTTATGTCCCCCCCCTACATTACATATATACTTTCATTATGTATATAAAACACTAATGGAGTTTTTGGATGTTTTTAAGTGCTCTATAGGCAGTATTAAACGGCTTCTATAGGCTCCATTGTAAGCAAACTTTTGATCGCGTTTAATATTTACAATGCAAAAAAAACCCTTACCTTCCATAATGATTGTGAACGATAGGCAAAATTCCACACAAAAAAAAGCAGTTTCCCTTTAAGGCGGTTACATCATGTAGCCTGACTACTATCTGTGCAGGAGAGATATGATTTGATCCCACAATGCATCTGTGTTATCTCCTGACCTGCAGCCAGGAAAAAGCAGCATTAAGAGCTTTCCGTTGTGGCCCAGTTCCTTGTCGTAGGAGAGAGGATATATCCTCCCAGAAGACCCTCATAACACATCAAAGATATTCTTTTTCAGCTTTTTCTGATCTGATCCACTTCCGGGAGGAAAATATCATCATTGTGTATGTATGTGGACTACAACAATAACCACACAGAATAACACATTTTAACTACATTTTGAGCTCCCGATGCTACGTTCAAGAAAGTTAGCAAATAGCAACGTTATGTTGCTCAAATGAATCACTTCATGAGTGTTACTTATTAAAAAGTCAACAAATCCAGACCGTAGAAAAGAAGGTAACACAAGTTAAATAGAAGGTTAAAAAAAAAAAGGTAAAACCTACATAGATGGTAAAATAAAGTAAAACCAGTTAAATAGAAGGTAAACTATGGTAAGATAAGGTAACAGGTAAATAGAAGATAAAGAAAAGGGGAAAAAAGGATAAATATAATCTAAATAAAAGGTAAAACATGCAAAACAGAAGGTAAAACAAGATAACAAAAGGCTAAAGAATGTTAAGGGTAAAATAAGGCAGACCAAAGTTAAATAAAAGTTTTTTTTAAAAAAAGGTTAATAAAAGGTAAAACAAGTTAAATAAAAGGTAAAAGATTGTAAAAAAAAAAAAAAGGTGGGGGTTTTATATGTATTTAGAAGGTACAATGACGTAAAACAAGTTAAATATAAAGTTAACTATGGTAAAATACGGTAAAAGGTAAATAGAAGGCTAAAGAAGGTAATGGGTAAAAGAAGATAGAATACGTTTTAAAAAACGTAAAAGAAGGTAAACAAAAGGCAAAACAATGTAAAAAAAAAAGGGTTCAATAAAAACTAAAAAAGGTAAATAAAACGTAAAACAAGTTCAATAAAATGTTAAAAAAGGGTAAATAAAAGATGAAACAATGTAAAACAAGTTAACTAGAAGGCAACAGGTCAAAAAAGGTCAACAAAAGGTAATATAAAGTAAATAAAAGGCAAAATAATAAATTAAAAGAAGGCTAAATAAAGTACAGGGTAAAATAAGGTAGAATAAGTTAAATAGAAGGTACAAAGGGTAAATAAAAGGTAAAACAAGGCAAATCAAGTTTAATAAAAGCTAAAAAAAAAAAGTTCAATAAAATATCAAATCATGTAAAACAAGTAAAAGTAAAAGGAGGTACATACAAGTTAATAGAAGGTCAAATAAAGTAAATAAAAACAAAAGAAGGTCAAACAAATTTAATATAAGATAAAAGAAGGTGAATCAAATGTAACAGAAGGTAAAACTAATCTACAGAAGACTAAAGAAGGTAGAGGGTAAAAGAAGGTAGAATAAGTTAAATAGAAGGTAAACTATGGTAAAAGGTAAATAGAAGATAAAGAAAAGGTAAAAAAAATTATAAATATAAGCTAAATAAAAGGTAGAACATGCAAAACAGAATGTAAATAAAAGGTAAAAGAAGGTAAAACAAGATAAAAGACTATAGAAGATAAAGGGTAAAATAAGGCAAAACAAGTTTAATAAAAGGTAAAACGAGTTAAATAGAAGGTAAAAGATGGTTTAAAAAAAGGGGGTGGTAAAATGTATTTAGAAGGTACAATGACGTAAAACAAGTTAAATAATATAAGGTAAACTAGGGTGAAAAGCGGTAAAAGGTAAATAGAAGGCTAAAGAATGTAAAGGGTAAAAGAAGATAGAATAACTTGTTTTTAAAAAAAGGTAAAAGAAGGTAAACAAAAGGTAAAACAATGTAAAAAAAAAAAAAAAAGGGTTCAACGCTGTATCGATCCGTTGTGGTGAAGAAGGAGCTGAGCCGGAAGGCAAAGCTCTCAATTTACCGGTCGATCTATGTTCCCATCCTCACCTATGGTCATGAGCTTTGGGTTATGACCGAAAGGAGCTGGACGAAGTGGCTGGGGAGAGGGAAGTCTGGGCTTCTCTGCTTAGGCTGCTGCCCCCGCGACCCGACCTTGGATAAGCGGAAGAAAATGGATGGATGGATGGATAGTAATACCGTCTCTTTTATAAATTACAGGTAACCCTAAATTTATTGATGCATTTTAGGCAACACGAAGTCAGACACATACGCTCTATCGTCGTTTGGCTTGATAATCACGGCGTTCTAACAACATTAATCTCACTCCGGTGGTACCCCATCGGAGTATACTTAATCAACAGCCATACATGTCACACTAAGAGTGGCTGTATAAACAACGCCAACACTGACATAAACCTGTGCCATATAGTGACACCACACTAAACGACAATGACAAACACATTACGGGAGAATATTTGCACCGCAACACAACATAACACATTCCCAGAATTCCTTGCAGCACCAACTCTTCCGGGGCGCTACAGTCATTTTCCCTCGCTTCCCACCATGTGTTTAAGTGCGCACTGCTGCGTTTAGATGGAGACAGGTGTGGACAATATTGGAGACACTTGTCCCCACACTAAAAGTATACAGCGAAGGAGAAAAACTATATGATGTTGCTTTCATTTTGACAATACAGCGTCCATCAGCTGCTGTGACAGAGTTAATGAGGTGAGGAAACATACTGTCACTCTTGTTTTTTTGTTGTTGTTGGCCAAACTGTTGTAATAAAACCACAAGGGGGCTTTAGAGAAGAACACATCTTGTTTATTAGACTTTTTCTTCATTAACCAAACTGCTTTGTGTTTTATTTTGTTATCAAAAAGTAAACGCCATGTTTTTTTTCACGTCACAAACGTATTACTTTAAAAACCATTTGACACATCATTTTGTTAATGTTTTATTGTGTGTAGTTAATTCCTATAGGACATATTTTTGCTCAAACTCTTAAAGGCCTATTGAAATGCGATTTTCTTATTTAAACGGGGATAGCAGGTCCATTCTATGTGTCATACTTGATCATTTCGCGATATTGCCATATTTTTGCTGAAAGAATTTAGTAGAGAACATCGACGATAAAGTTCGCAACTTTTGGTCGCTGATAAAAAAAAGCCTTGCCTGTACCGGAAGTAGCAGACGATATGCGCGTGACGTCACCGGTTGTGGAGCTCCTCACATCTGCACATTGTTTACAATCATGGCCACCAGCAGCGAGAGCGATTCGGACCGAGAAAGCGACGATTTCCCCATTAATTTGAGCGAGGATGAAAGATTCGTGGATGAGGAAAGTGAGAGTGAAGGACTAGAGGGCAGTGGAAGCGATTCAGATAGGGAAGATGCTGTGAGAGGCGGGTGGGACCTGATATTCAGCTGGGAATGACTAAAACAGTAAATAAACACAAGACATATATATACTCTATAAGCCACAACACAACCAGGCTTGTATTTAATATGCCACAAATTAATCCCACATAACAAACACCTCCCCCCTCCCGTCCATATAACCCGCCAATACAAATCAAACACCCGCACAACACACTCAATCCCACAGCCCAAAGTACCGTTCACCTCCCCAAAGTTCATACAGCACATATATTTACCCAAAGTTACGTACGTGACATGCACATAGCGGCACGCACGTACGGGCAAGCGATCAAATGTTTGGAAGCCGCAGCTGCGTACTGCGTTACACATACAAATTAAACAAAATGCTTATGGCAACATTCTGGTTGCGTACTCACGGTACCGCGTCTGCATATCCAACTCAAAGTCCTCCTGGTAAGAGTCTCTGTTGTCCCAGTTCTCCACAGGCCAATGGTAAAGCTTGACTGTCATCTTTCAGGAATGTAAACAATGAAACACCGGCTACCTGTTTGTGTTGCTGCAGCCGGCCGAAATACACCGCTTCCCACCTACAGCTTTCTTCTTTGCTGTCTGCATTGTTCATTGAACAAATTGTAAAAGATTCACCAACACAGATGTCCAGAATACTGTGGAATTTTGCGATGAGAACAGACGACTTAATAGCTGGCTACAATGCTGTCCCAAAATGTCCTCTACAATCCGTGACGTCACGCGCAGGCGTCATCATACCGAGACGTTTTCTGCAGGATATTTCGCGGGAAATTTAAAATTGCACTTTAGTAATCTAACCCGGCCGTATTGGCATGTGTTGCAATGTTAAGATTTCATCATTGATGTATAAACTATCAGACTGCGTGGTCGGTAGTAGTGGGTTTCAGTAGGCCTTTAATGGATCTGTCCCGATACAGCATCTATATGTACATAACTTAAAAAACTAAATAACAAAAAAAAAATAGTTCCCTCTATCAAAAGGTAAAAATAGAGATAAAGGCATCATTACATGACAAAAAGCTGACAAGTTTAAATTAATAATGAATTGTGTAATGTATGCATGCATGCTTTGGAGCCCCTGTCTGAAAAGAAAATGTTTGCTTTGGTGCCCCAAAATATGAGCCCTCCTTTAAGGCAACACTTGCCTTGACCTTAAAAAGTTAAAATTCGAGGCCTGTAACAGTGCAGAATAACGCCATTATTTGTTTCTCCCTCTGATTTTATATCATTTAAAGATGATTCCCCCAATCAGTATAGACTTGAAACACTACTTTTTAAACTTTACTGGAAACATTCATTCTTATTTTTACACAACCGATATCAGCCTGACTTTTACTCAGTATCGGATCGGGCAGAAAATGAGTGGTATCGCACATCACTAGCAGACACTACACAAAAAAATATATTTTTCGTACTTTTATCAAATTCAGGGGCTCCGTTTTGTATTTAACAAGTGCCGAATATGTAAGTTAGCTTCGTAGAGGTGCAAAGTAGTAAAAAGTGTGCTCTAATTGCCTGTCGTGAGTGTATTTGAGGGATTTAAAACAAAACAGGAGGATTTTTACATGAAGACTGGCGCGCTACCTGTCGCGTCATCTGAGGCCGTCGCCAAACCACACCGTTTGACAAATAATTATATACATTGCTTGTTCAGTTATCTTTAAACATAACTTCAGATCCATCAAAACATATTCAGACAACAAAACTTACCTAAGTTTGCACTTCGGATTGTTTCCCTCGCTTGACTTCAAACTGACAGGAGTTAGAAATGCGCATGCGCATGTTGAACTTCCGCCTTTAAGTACGACGCATGCGCATTTTAGACGTCAGTTTCAAAACAAATGGGAAACAATGAAAAACGAATATGATGTTTGATTGTTTACATTGTCTACATTTGTCACCTGAGTTTTTTTTGTTTTTTTTAATAATTGACAAATACGCAAACTAAACTTTGTGGAGGAGTAATGCACGTGTCAATGAAGAGAATATTACATTCTGATTTATATATTTCACTTTATAACATTTATAACATTGTTTATAACGTTTATAACATTGGGTATGTATATAATATATAGTATTCATTGATTTAAAGGTATTGAATAA
>NC_084733.1:83345618-83555618 GCF_033978785.1 Entelurus aequoreus
TTTTAACGGCCCCACTGCACATTTTAAAAATACGATTGAAAACAATTAAAAACATGATAAGTGGTATAAAAGAGCAAACAGGTGAAATGTAACAAGAAAATGTCGCAATGTTTACTCTAATAACACAAAGCTGCCATGCAGGCTGTTTCTTTCTTCAATGTCATTATGAATTATTGACCTATTCAAGGCTCCAATTACGTCACATCTGAGATATTTTGGGGGAAAATGTTGCATATTTTGTGTTTGCCATATAAAAAACTGAGCTGTTTTTAATAAAGAAGGGCCTAAAACGAACAAACGAAAAACATAAACAACAATAAAACGTATAATTGACGGATGGATCTGAAGTTGATCTCGACATTATTGTGTTAAAAGTAAACAGTAAAAAAAAAAAAGAAATTATTTTTTAACACTATAATTATTTGGATCCCCAATAATTTTAGTGTGATTTGTTTTTAAGTGTCATTGCTCAAAAAATAATAATGAATTAAAATCAATGTTGTTATGAGTTATTGACCTTTTTAAGGCTCCAATTATTATATAATCTCAAATATTCCACCTAAAAATTTTATTGTGTGAAAATATTGCATATTTTGTATTTTTTCCATTAAAAAAAGAGCATACAACTTAAATCTTTAAAACCGTTATATTGACAGATAGACCTAATGTTGATCTAGAGATTTAAAACTTGAATAATAATAAAAATAAGAACACTGAATAATGACACATTTTTAATATTTTTTTGACCAAAACCCTTTGGGGTCCCCGGGATCAAGCCTGAGTGGAGGCCTGAATGTATATTTTTTATACATATATTGTATTGGTTTTTAAAATAAAAAATATCAAAATGGCCCCCGCTTGCTTTGATTTTTCAGAATGCGGCCCTTGGTGGAAAAAGTTTGGACACCCCTGACCTAGGTGAAAGCCTACAAGCATTTCCTGCTGTTTAAAGCTTTGAAACGGAAGTACAAGTGCCGTTCCGTAGCGTTTCAGACTATAAGTCAATAATTATTATTATTATCCCAGAGTCGGGACCCGGGGTGGACCGCTCGCCTGTGCATCGGTTGGGGACATCTCTGCGCTGCTGACCCGTCTCCGCTCGGGATGGTCTCCTGCTGGCCCCACTATGGACTGGACTCTCACTATTATGTTAGATCCACTATGGACTGGACTTTCACAATATTATGCTAGACCCACTCGACGTCCATTGCATCCGGTCTCCCCTAGAGGGGGTGGGGGGGTCCTCTCCAAGGTTTCTCATAGTCATTCATATTGACATCCCACTGGGTTGTGAGTTTTTCCTTGCCCTTATGTGGGCTCTGAACCGAGGATGTCGTTGTGGCTTGTGCAGCCCTTTGAGGCACTTGTGATTTAGGGCTATATAAAAAACATTGATTGATTGATATTTGTGCAATGGCGCCCTCTTTTGATCGAGTTCCCTCTCACTGCTGGCGCTGCACTGTCCTTCCATTTAGTGCTTTCAACTGGAAGTACAAGTGCTGTTCTGTCTTATAGCCGTCCATAGCGTTGCTACTTGTATGGATTCTTCATTCAGCAACGTTAGTAAGTTTTACAATTTAACTACAACAATTCTTACAAAATAAAGCGTCCCATGGGTGATGTCTTTCGGAGTGTTTTCATGCATATTTGTACGTGCTATCGTAATGTAATCAAGCTAGCGTCGTTAGCATTAGCTAATGTGCCAACGCATACACGTGTCTGTGTTCGTATTATTACTTACAATGCCGGTGTAGTGGATTGTCCGAAGCTTAAACAGGCAACAAAAGTAGTTTAGTACAACAAATTTATTTACCCATTATCAGAAGTGCAGACAGACCACATGTTACTCCGGAGTAAACAAGACACACACAAGCCAAAATCACTGTCGAGTTCCGGTCTTCTGCCATTTTTTATATGTCTCTTGTGCGTCATTGTTTTTTATCTAGTGTGTCATAATTATTTTGTTTTGGTTTTGTCTGTTCCAAAACAACCTTGTATCTCTTAGTCATATTTGGAAATTCTAAACATTCTGTAGACAGGTTGGCACAACTCCATATTCACCTTTGTCCCACTGGTCCATTCAATGGCACAAAATGGAAGAGAATTGAAAATGAGCGGACATTCTTATTAGACATGCAATATAGGTCAAAGGTCAGAAATTCTACTACATACCCGCCTTCCAGGGTCTTAAGACCCTGGACCAAAACAATTTCTGATGTAGACCACTAAGTTAAATCTCTACCACAGATAGAGGCAAAAACCTCAATGTTTTTATACGAGGGAAAAATTCCGTCTATGACCCTTCTTCAGAGCGATCGCTGTTACCAGCCTGCAGTAAAACCATCTCACAGAACACAATTAGTGGCCTACCCTTTGATTTAGTAAAGGAATAAGAAATACTTTGATCATGAACATCATTGAACATAAATAGATGAATGTATATAGACTTATGACTGTAAGACATTTGCAAAAATATTTTTCCCGGCATTTGCAATAAATGTAGTTACCAATATTGTTAATTATCAATTGATTTTGAACACACAACTGAATTTCGTATGAGTCCATGTTCGATTAGTGCTCGTATAGATGGCTCGGTGGTGCCTCAGGCTGATGGCCTGCCGACACCTCGTTGGGCTTTTGGCTGCCTTGGTGAAGAAAGAGATCCACTCAAACAGTCTGTCTCTGTCTCTTCTTGGGGTGTGGTTCAGTCCATTGGGCAGACTGTGCAATGGCATGTGCGCGCTGGCCGCTTTGGGGAAAAGCTGAGAAAAAGTTGGAGCTGTGGGGGCTTTGGGGAAGGCGGGGGCAGAGTATGGGGCGTGGGGCTTTGGTCCAGGCCTCCTCGCCGCTTCGGCACTCCCGACACTTCTTTCCACAGCTGCTGGAGTCCTGGTGGACACATTGGCTGGCAACCTTAGTTGTTCTCGTCATCGCTGGCAAGGTGTTGTCTCTCCTCTCGGTTCCTTCCAGTCGGGTATCGGGTGTTGGTCCTGGATTGGCTTTGACCGTGCCCCTCTTAGCGAGTGCAAGGGAATCTGGAGTGGCTGCTTTCATTCTCAAATCTGCACAGAGGAACTGGCACACAAATTCTACATTTTGCAAACTTACCATTTTGGTCTCATGGTCTTTCCACCTTCCTAGGAAGCTGCTGGTCCTGAGAAGTGCTGATCTTGTGACTGAAGAAGATTAACCTGTTTTCTTAAATTAGGTGCCGTTGTTTGACCTAATCTTTTTGGGGAAACCATGTCGGGATATTAGATAATTCACAAAACATTTAATTACTGAATTGGCACCCTCCTTTGAGGTTGGGGTTGCTTCCGCCAACCACTGCAATTGTCAATCTAAATCATTACGTTCCTTTTAATTAATCGATCGATTGATCATATCGATTAAATAAAACCTCAACACGCTCAAACTTGACCCAATCCAAACTCACCTCTCCCCTCAGATATGTTCTGTACCAGATTATATCTAAATAGCTACTTTCCATCTGCAGTCCCTGGCTACCTAAATTAAAGGGATCCAAAAATCAAGCAATAAAATTATGACACTAATTAATCATAATAAATATATACATTCATAATAATCAATAATGAATCAAAAAATAATCATACTGTAGCATGTAATCAGATTAAGAGAAGTCCTAAAATGCCCCTTCATGGACACATTCTTAATATACAATACAACCACACCTTATTTACATCATCACACAAAGACAATACATGCTCTTGTTCACATCTGTCATCATTCGTAACAACAACCAAGATTTTAACAGCCATACCTCACAATTTACACCAGTTAGCAAATCTTGCCTATAATTTAGCTGTATCCAACTCTGACTAATCTGATGCACTTGCAGAAAGAAGCATCCTCTGCCAACAACGACAGAGGATGAAGAGGTTAAAAGAAATTTTTCGTCTCACATCGTCTGTGCTTCTACACTCCAAACCACCAAAATTCTAATAACAATCCCCTTATGTTAAACACAAGAAATCACAAGTTTTCAACAAACACACAGACAAATGATCACATATAAAACAACTCAATCCAACCATAATTTACCCCATTCCAGGTTGTTTTTGGAGAACCTGACTAAACCTATCTTTTATCAAAAATAGATTCAGCAATTAGTCTTATCGATCCGGCTCTCTCCAGGCAGAAAATGTTTACACTTTAAGCAAACTGCTTACCTTGTGGTGCGCGCGTGCAAGCGTTGTCTGCCTGACAGAGAGAGCGGGAGCGGCTGTCGACCTGTAGCTTCTAAACCATCCTGTTCGTGACGCCAATTTGTGTAGTGGATTGTCCGAAGCTTAAACAGGCAACAAAAGTAGTTTAGTACAACAAATGTATTTACCCATTATCAGAAGTGCAGGCCAAGCAGACAGACCACATGTTACTCCGAAGTAAACAAGACACACACAAGCCAAAATCACTGTCGAGTTCCGGTCTTCTGCCATTTTTTATATGTCTCTTGTGCGTCATTGTTTTTTATCTAGTGCGTCATACTTATTTTGTTTTGGTTTTGTCTGTTCCAAAACAACCTTGTATCTCTTAGTCATATTTGGAAATTCTAAACATTCTGTAGACAGGTTGGCACAACTCCATATTCACCTTTGTCCCACTGGTCCATTCAATGGCACAAAATGGAAGAGAATTGAAAATGAGCCGACATTCTTATTAGACATGCAATATAGGTCAAAGGTCAGAAATTCTACTACACCGGTTTTTTTTTGGTCTTTTTTTTTCAGTTTCACAAATTCCTCAGTAAATTCACCACAACGTCACCGTGGGGTTATAGAGTCTGTTTACCAGCTAGTGGGTCCATGACGATGACCTCTTCTTCTAAAATCTAAACAGTGAAATTGATCAACTGACCTCTCAACAAAATTGAAAAAATCTCGGGTTCGGGGAACCTGTCTGTCCTGACGTAACGGTTGTTGCTGGACACACGACAGACTCTTGGGAGAAGTGGGCGTTGAAGGTGGGAACCATGACAACAGGACATCTGCTGATTGGAGTAAGCGTTGCTCTGGTGCGGGACAGCGTAAGTGGCAACCCGTCAGCGTTTCCGTTTTGTAACCCTGTACAGTGTTTGTCTCATCTTGAACGAGTTTGTGGTGAAAATGACATTTGGTTGTACAAACCCCCAAACCAGTGAAGTTTTTACGTTGTGTAAATTGTGAATAAAAACAGAATACAATGATCCCTCAGGTGGTACTGCGTCAAAAACCGACATCGGGGTGTAAAGGATATCACCACATGGGCTCAGGAACACTGCAGAAAACCACTGTAAGTAACTATAGTTTGTCGCTACATCTGTGAGTGCAGGTTAAAACTCTATAATGCAAAGCCAAAGCCATTCATCAACAACACCCAGAAACACCGCCGGCTTCGCTGGGCCCGAGCTCATCTAAGATGGACTGATGCAAAGTGGAAAAGTGTTCTGTGGTCTGACGAGTCCACATTTAAAAAAAAAAAGCCCTTTCCCAACTACTTTGTCACGTGTTGCAGCCATGAAATTCTAAGTTAATTATTATTTGCGAAAAAAAAAAAAGTTTATGAGTTTGAACATCAAATATCTTGTCTTTGTAGTGCATTCAACTGAATATGGGTTGAAAAGGATTTGCAAATCATTGTATTCCGTTTATATTTACATCTAACACAATTTCCCAACTCATATGGAAATGGGGTTTGTACAAAAATGCAAATGTATTGACGCTGGTGATATCGCCTTGTCTCTGCTCTGTCTGCGTCACGGCGGTGTTCGGCCTTGGCAGTCAGCAGGCCGTTCCTGGACACAAACACTGATACCAGACTGGCTCGCAATCTTTTGGATTGCCAGCTTTGCACAGACAAAGAAAAATTCCACTTCAGCACAATTGACAATAATTCTAGCAACAGCCTTTAAGTTGTGTGATAATATATACATAATTATTCGAACAAGTGTCGCCCCTGCTGGCGTCAGACACGGCGTGGGAGTGTTGTTTGTCCTGCGGGAGGTCATGTGACGATCTCCAAGGAGGCGTCCGGACTCAAACACGTTGTGGACGAAGAGAAGACTTTCACAGTCAGGATTTATAACGCGTACAGACGCCATTGTGGCGTTCATGATTAAACGCCGGTGTCTATTTCCGGGGGTGCAATGATTATTTCATCGCCTCTGAGTCGTTGGCTCAAGCTGTCGACTCCGCTTAGCGAGGACGCCGTCGTGAGGAACATGACACATCTTTTGCCAGGAAGTTGGCGCCTCGCAGGGAAGGTGGGCGGAGCCAGCAAAGTCTGTTCCCTTCCTGTCTGCGGTGTCAAACTTGTGCCCTGCATCATCCTGCTTAGAGAGCGACCGCTTTGTTTATTTCCAGGGACGATACCGATGCCGATTATTAGTAATCAAGGAGGCGGATAAGCAATATTTGCAGTAAGAGATGTTTAAATATGTCAGTAAACAAAGTTGTTTTTAACAAGGAAAGGTGAGAGCATAATGTTTTATGCACTGCAAAAACTGAAATATAAGTAACAGTAAATATCTCAAATAAGGGTGATATTTGCTTATTTTCTGTCTGATAAGATAATTCTTCTCACTAAGCAGATTTTATGTTAGAGTGTTTTACTTGTTTTAAGTGTTTTGGTCCTAAATGATCTCAGTAAGACAGGGGTCACCAACCTTTTTGAAAGCAAGAGCTACTTCTTGGGTACTGATTAATGCGAAGGGCTGCCAGTTTGATACACACTTAAATAAATTGCCAGAAATAGCCAATTTGCTCAATTTACCTTTAACTCTATGTTATTATTAATAATTAATGATATTTACACTTAATTGAAAGGTTTAAAAGAGGAGAAAACACCAAAAAAATGACAATTAAATTTGGAAACATAGTTTATCTTCAATTTCGACTCTTTAAAATTCAAAATTCAACCGAAAAAAAGAAGAGAAAAACTAGGTAATTCAAATCTTTTTGAAAAAATTAAAAAAATAATTTATGGAACATCATTACTAATTTTTCCTGATTAAGATTAATTTTAGAATTTTGATGACATGTTTTAAATAGGTTAAAATCCGATCTGCACTTTGTTAGAATATATAACAAATTGGACCAAGCTATATTTCTAACAAAGACAAATCATTATTTCTTCTAGATTTTCCAGAACAAAAATTTTAAAAGAAATTCAAGACTTTGAAATAAGATTTAAATTTGATTCTACAGATTTTCTAGATTTGCCAGAATAATTTTTTTGAATTTTAATCATAATAAGTTTGAAGAAATATTTCACAAATATTCTTCGTCGAAAAAACAGAAGCTAAAATGAAGAATTAAATTAAAATTTATTTATTATTCTTTACAATAAAAAAAATACATTTACTTGAACATTGATTTAAATTGTCTGGAAAGAAGAGGAAGGAAATTAAAATGTAAAAAGGTATATGTGTTTAAAAATCCTAAAATCATTTTTAAGGTTGTATTTTATCTCTAAAATTGTCTTTCTGAAAGTTATAAGAAGCAAAGTAAAAAAAATTCATGAATTTATTTAAACAAGTGAAGACCAAGTCTTTAAAATATTTTCTTGGATTTTCAAATTCTATTTGAGTTTTGTCTCTCTTAGAATTAAAAATGTCGGGCAAAGCGAGACCAGCTTGCTAGTAAATAAATACAATTTAAAAAATAGAGGCAGCTCACTGGTAAGTGCTGCTATTTGAGCTATTTTTAGAACAGGCCAGCGGGCTACTCATCTGGTCCTTACGGGCTACCTGGTGCCCGCGGGCACCGCGTTGGTGACCCCTGCAGTAAGATATTACAGCTTGTAGCTGAGATTTGATGACCTATATTGAGTAAAACATGCTTGGAACTAGAATATCAACTGTTGCAAAGCTGTGCCATCAACACTCACAAGTAGAGATGTCCGATAATATCGGCCGATAAATGCTTTAAAATGTAATATCAGAAATTATCGGTATCGGTTTTTTATTATCGGTATCTGTTTGTTTTTGTTTTTGTTTTTTTTGTGTTTTTTTGTTTTTTATTAAATCAACATAAAAAACTCAAGATACACTTACAATTAGTGCACCAACCCAAAAACCCTCCCTCCCCCATTCACACTCATTCACACAAAAGGGTTGTTTCTTTCTGTTATTAATATTCTGCTTCCTACATTATATATCAATATATATCAATACAGTCTGCAAGGGATACAGTCCGTAAGCACATATGATTGTGCGTGCTGCTGGTCCACTAATAGTACTAACTAGAGATGTCCGATAATATCGGTCTGCCGATATTATCGGCCGATAAATGCGTTAAAATGTAATATCGGAAATTATCGGTATCGTTTTTTTTAATTATCAGTATCGGGTTTTTTTTGGATTTTTTTTTAATTATTATTTTTTAATTAAATCCACATAAAAAACACAAGATACACTTACAATTAGTGCACCAACCCAAAAAACCTCCCTCCCCCATTTACACTCATTCACACAAAAGGGTTGTTTCTTTCTGTTATTAATATTCTGCTTCCTACATTATATATCAATATATATCAATACAGTCTGCAAGGGATACAGTCCGTAAGCACATATGATTGTGCGTGCTGCTGCTCCACTAATAGTACTAACCTTTAACAGTTAATTTTACTCATTTTCTTTATTTACTATTTTCTATGTAACTGTTTTTATATTGTTTTACTTTCTTTTTTATTCAAGAAAATGTTTTTAATTTATTTATCTTATTTTATTTTATACAATTTTTTAAAAAGTACCTTATCTTCACCATACCTGGTTGTCCAAATTAGGCATAATAATGTGTTAATTCCACGACTGAATATATCGGTTGATATCGGTATCGGTTGATATCGGTATCGGTAATTAAAGAGTTGGACAATATCGGAATATCGGATATCAGCAAAAAGCCATTGTCGGACATCCCTAGTACTAACCTTTAACAGTTAATTTGACTCATTTTCTTTATTTACTAGTTTCTATGTAACTGTTTTTATATTGTTTTACTTTCTTTTTTATTCAAGAAAATGTTTTTAATTTATTTATCTTATTTTATTTTATTAATTTAAAAAAAAAAAGGACATTATCTTCACCATACCTGGTTGTCCAAATTAGGCATAATAATGTGTTAATTCCACGACTGTATATATCGGTATCGGTTGATATCGGTATCGGCAATTGAAGAGTTGGACAATATCGGATATCGGCAAAAAGCCATTATCGGACATCCCTACTCACAAGTATTTAAAGTAATAATTTCTTATTTCAAGCATGAAAAAAAAAATCATGACTTTGACACAATTTTTGTCTCAAATGGACTTTGCTGTTTTATTTTCAATGAAACAATAGAACATACGTACTCATATAGTAGTACAGTTGCCACAGTACAGTAAACTGACAGTTAATATTTAAACATTTAACATGTGACATTTCTAACAATTTTGAACAGAAATAGTTCACGCACATTCAGATGAATTCTTCAAAATTACAATAAAAAAATGTTTTGGCAGTTCATCGCCACATCTGTAAGTGCAAGTTAAAACTCTACTATGCAAAGCGAAAGCCATTTATCAACAACACCCAGAAACGCCGCCGGCTTAGCTGGGCCTGAGCTCATCTAGGATGGACTGATGCAAAGTGCAAAAGTGTTCTGTGGTCTTGACGCATCCACATTTCAAATTGTTTTGGAAACTGTGGACGTCGTGTCCTCCGGACCAAAGAGGAGAAGAACCATCCGGATTGTTCTAGGCGTGAAGTGTAAAAGCCAGCATGTGTGATGGTATGGGGGTGTATTAGTGCCCAATGCATGGGTAACTTACACATCTGTGAAGGCACCATTAATGCTGAAAGGTACATACACGTTTTAGAGCAACATATGTTGCCAACTTCACTGGTTTTAGGTTTTGTATATGTATATATGCATGCATATATGTATATATATATATGTGTGTATATATATTATAAATATTACATGATGAGTTGTGTTCAAGGGGAAGATTAGTCATGTTCAATTAGACGTGAAAATAACATGTTGTCTTTACGTCTCACCGCTCTTGTCCTGCTAAGTCAATAAGCAATGACACACACACACGCACATTTACACACACACACACACACATACACACACACACACAGGAGCCTTCGTACAGCGTGTTACTCATCCTCACATGTCTCCAGTTGTTTTGCGACGGCGTGCATCATCGCCAACATCTTGTCCACGTCCGTCAACATCAAAGCGCCTTGGTGAGGCAGTGATGTCACCGGGAAGCCTCACCTGTCAGGTAGCGTTTGATGTGCTCGGTTGCCCCCGACAACCACGCAGGACCGTAACACAACTGGTCTCTCGCAAACGGATCGTGTCACTTGTGTGTGTGTGTGTAGGTTACACACTTGTACACAACTTTTTTTACACTTGTACAATCTTTTAGTCTTGTCTTTTCGAGGATATTTGCTCTCTTTAGGAACAGCAGAGCGCTCCTGTCACATAGAGGATCTTTGACTGACCCGTAAGGAGCGAGTGCGTCAAGTCCCGTCAAGAAGTGACACACCTTGACAGCAGCAGGTGGCGCTAGACTCGACTTATGTAAACGAAAACCTAAATCCGCTTTGTTCATACCTGCAATAACTACGTCCACGTTGTTCTAAAAATACACCCGAGTGGGAGGCACACCCGGGGCCCGAGAGGGGGGGGCGGGGGGTGGGGGGGGTGTGTTCAAGCGGGCGCTGAACTGTGAGCCAGCACGTCTGACACCTGCACACCACCTGAGGCCCAATTAGGAGCGAGCTTCTTCACCGAGCCGCTGCCTGACAGAGAAACGTCCTCCCGATATTATTAACGAGATGACGTGACGTAACTATATTAGTAACTAGATCACGCAAAGTCACAATATTAGTAACGATATGACGTGACGTAACTATATTAGTAACTAGATCACGCAAAGTCACATTATTAGTAACGAGATGACGTGACGTCACGATATTATTAACGATACGACGTGACGTAACAATATTAGTAACTAGATCACGCAAAGTAACAATATTAGTAACGATATGACGTGACGTAACTATATAAGTAACTAGATCACGCAAAGTAACAATATTAGTAACGATATGACGTGACGTAACAATATTAGTAACTACATCACGCAAAGTAACAATATTAGTAACGAGATGACGTGACGTCACGATATTAGTAACGATATGACGTGACGTAACAATATTAGTAACTAGATCACGCAAACTCACAATATTAGTAACGATATGACGTGAAGTTACGATATTATTAACGATATGACGTGACGTAACAATATTAGTAACTAGATCACGCAAAGTAACAATATTAGTAACGATATGATGTGACGTCACAATATTATTAACGATATGACGTGACGTAACAATATTAGTAACTAGATCACGCAAAGTAACAATATTAGTAACGATATGATGTGACATCACGATATTATTAACGATATGACGTGACGTAACAATATTAGTAACTAGATCACGCAAACTCACAATATTAGTAACGATATGACGTGAAGTTACGATATTATTAACGATATGACATGACGTAACAATATTAGTAACTAGATCACGCAAAGTAACAATATTAGTAACGATATGATGTGACGTCACGATATTATTAACGATATGACGTGACGTAACAATATTAGTAACTAGATCACGCAAAGTAACAATATTAGTAACGATATGACGTGACGTAACTATATTAGTAACTAGATCACGCAAAGTAACAATATTAGTAACGATATGATGTGACGTCACGATATTATTAACGATATGACGTGACGTAACAATATTAGTAACTAGATCACGCAAAGTAACAATATTAGTAACGATATGACGTGACGTAACTATATTAGTAACTAGATCACGCAAAGTCACAATATTAGTAACGATATGACGTGACGTAACAATATTAGTAACTAGATCACGCAAACTCACAATATTAGTAACGATATGACGTGAAGTTACGATATTATTAACGATATGACATGACGTAACAATATTAGTAACTAGATCACGCAAAGTAACAATATTAGTAACGATATGATGTGACGTCACGATATTATTAACGATATGACGTGACGTAACAATATTAGTAACTAGATCACGCAAAGTAACAATATTAGTAACGATATGATGTGACGTCACGATATTATTAACGATATGACGTGACGTAACAATATTAGTAACTAGATCACGCAAAGTAACAATATTAGTAACAATATGACGTGACGTAACTATATTAGTAACTAGATCACGCAAAGTAACAATATTAGTAACGATATGATGTGACGTCACGATATTATTAACGATATGACGTGACGTAACAATATTAGTAACTAGATCACGCAAAGTAACAATATTAGTAACGAGATGACGTGACGTCACGATATTATTAACGATATGACGTGACGTAACAATATTAGTAACTAGATCACGCAAAGTAACAATATTAGTAACGATATGACGTGACGTAACTATATTAGTAACTACATCACGCAAAGTAACAATATTAGTAACGATATGACGTGACGTAACAATATTAGTAACTAGATCACGCAAAGTCACAATATTATTAACGAGATGACGTGACGTAACAATATTAGTAACTACATCACGCAAAGTCACAATATTATTAACGATATGACGTGACGTAACTATATTAGTAACTAGATCACGCAAAGTCACAATATTAGTAACGATATGACGTGACGTAACTATATTAGTAACTAGATCACGCAAAGTCACAATATTATTAACGAGATGACGTGACGTAACAATATTAGTAACTAGATCACGCAAAGTCACAATATTAGTAACGAGATGACGTGACGTAACAATATTAGTAACGATATGACGTAAAGTTACGATATTAGTAACGATATGACATGACGTTACGATATTAGTAGCAATATGACGTGAAGTTACGATATTAGTAGCAATATGATGTGATGTCACGATATTAGTAACTATATCACGCAAAGTCACAATATAAAAAACTATATGACATGACGTCACAATATTAGTAACGATATCACGTGAAGTCACAATATTATTAACGATATGACATGACATGACGGTATTAGTAACGATATGAAGTGAAATCACGATATTAGTAACGATGTGACGTGAAGTCACAATATTTGCAACGAAGTGACACAAATTCAAGATATTAGTAACGATATGGCGTGACGTCACAATATTAGTAACAATATGACGTGAAGTTCCGATATTAGTAACTATATATCGTGAAGTTACAATATTATTTACAATATGACACAAAGTCACGATATTACTAACGATGTAACGTGAAGTTACGATATTAGTAACTATATTTCGTGAAGTTATGATATTATTTACAATATGACACAAAGTCACGATATTAGTAACAATATAACGTGAAGTTACGATATTAGTAACTAATAGGACGTGACGTCACGATATTAGTAACGATGTCTCGTGAAGACACAATATTATTTATAATATGTCACAAAGTCACAATATTAGTAACGATATCACGTGAAATTACGATATTAGTAACTATATCCCGTGAAGTCACAATATTATTTATAATATGACACAAAGTCACGATATTAGTAACGATATCAAGTAAAGTCACGATCTTAGTGACAATATGAAATGACGTAACGATATTAGTAACGATGACGTGAAGTTACTATGTTAGTAACTATACATCGTGAAGTTACGATATTATTTACAATATGACACAAAGTCACGATATTAGTAACGATATAATGTGAAGTTACGATATTAGTAACGATAGGATGTGACGTCATGATATTAGTAACAATATCACGTGAAGACACAATATTATTTATAATATGACACAAAGTCACAATATTAGTAACGATTTGACGTGACGCCATGATATTAGTAACGATATCATGTGAAGACACAATATTATTTATAATATGACACAAATTTACGATATTAGTAACGATATCACGTGAAATTACGATATTAGTAACTATATCCCGTGAAGTCACAATATTATTTATAATATGACACAAAGTCACGATATTAGTAACGATATCACGTAAAGTCACGATCTTAGTGACGATATGAAATGACGTAACGATATTAGTAACGATATGACGTGAAGTTACGATAGTAGTAACTATATATCGTGAAGTTACTATATTATTTACAATATGACACAAAGTCACGATATTAGTAACGATATGACGTGAAGTTACGATATTAGTAACTATATATCGTGAAGTTACGATATTATTTACAATATGACACAAAGTCACGATATTAGTAATGATATGACGTGAAGTTACGATATTAGTAACTATATAACGTGAAGTTATGATATTATTTACAATATGACACAAAGTCACGATATTAGTAACGATATAACGTGAAGTTACGATATTAGTAACGATAGGATGTGACGTCACAATATTAGTAACTATATCACGTGAAGACACAATATTATTTATAATACGACACAAAGTCACGATATTAGTAACGATATCACGTGAAATTACGATATTAGTAACTATATCCCGTGAAGTCACAATATTATTTATAATATGACACAAAGTCACGATATTAGTAACGATATCACGTAAAGTCACGATCTTAGTGACGATATGAAATGACGTGACGATATTAGTAACAATATGACGTGAAGTTACGATATTAGTAACTATATATCGTGAAGTTACGATATTATTTACAATATGACACAAAGTCACGATATTAGTAACGATATGACGTGAAGTTACGATATTAGTAACTATATATCGTGAAGTTACGATATTATTTACAATATGACACAAAGTCACGATATTAGTAATGATATGACGTGAAGTTACGATATTAGTAACTATATAACGTGAAGTTATGATATTATTTACAATATGACACAAAGTCACGATATTAGTAACGATATAACGTGAAGTTACGATATTAGTAACGATAGGATGTGACTTCACAATATTAGTAACTATATCACGTGAAGACACAATATTATTTATAATATGACACAAAGTCACGATATTAGTAACGATATCACGTGAAATTACGATATCAGTAACTATATCCCGTGAAGTCACAATATTATTTATAATATGACACAAAGTCACGATATTAGTAACGATATCACGTAAAGTCACGATCTTAGTGACGATATGAAATGACGTAACGATATTAGTAACAATATGACGTGAAGTTAAGATATTAGTAACTATATATCGTGAAGTTACGATATTATTTACAATATGACACAAAGTCACGATATTAGTAACGATATGACGTGAAGTTACGATATTAGTAACTATATATCGTGAAGTTACGATATTATTTACAATATGACACAAAGTCACGATATTAGTAATGATATGACGTGAAGTTACGATATTAGTAACTATATAACGTGAAGTTATGATATTATTTACAATATGACACAAAGTCACGATATTAGTAACGATATAACGTGAAGTTACGATATTAGTAACGATAGGATGTGACGTCACAATATTAGTAACTATATCACGTGAAGACACAATATTATTTATAATATGACACAAAGTCACGATATTAGTAACGATATCACGTGAAATTACGATATCAGTAACTATATCCCGTGAAGTCACAATATTATTTATAATATGACACAAAGTCACGATATTAGTAACGATATCACGTAAAGTCACGATCTTAGTGACGATATGAAATGACGTAACGATATTAGTAACAATATGACGTGAAGTTAAGATATTAGTAACTATATATCGTGAAGTTACGATATTATTTACAATATGACACAAAGTCACGATATTAGTAACGATATGACGTGAAGTTACGATATTAGTAACTATATATCGTGAAGTTACGATATTATTTACAATATGACACAAAGTCACGATATTAGTAATGATATGACGTGAAGTTACGATATTAGTAACTATATAACGTGAAGTTATGATATTATTTACAATATGACACAAAGTCACGATATTAGTAACGATATAACGTGAAGTTACGATATTAGTAACGATAGGATGTGACGTCACAATATTAGTAACTATATCACGTGAAGACACAATATTATTTATAATATGACACAAAGTCACGATATTAGTAACGATATCACGTGAAATTACGATATCAGTAACTATATCCCGTGAAGTCACAATATTATTTATAATATGACACAAAGTCACGATATTAGTAACGATATCACGTAAAGTCACGATCTTAGTGACGATATGAAATGACGTAACGATATTAGTAACAATATGACGTGAAGTTACGATATTAGTAACTATATATCGTGAAGTTACGATATTATTTACAATATGACAGAAAGTCACGATATTAGTAACGATATGACGTGAAGTTACGATATTAGTAACGATAGGATGTGACGTCATGATATTAGTAACAATATCACGTTAAGACACAATATTATTTATAATATGACACAAAGTCACGATATTAGTAATGATTTGACGTGACGCCATGATATTAGTAACGATATCATGTGAAGACACAATATTATTTATAATATGACACAAAGTCACGATATTAGTAACGATATCACGTGAAATTACGATATTAGTAACTATATCCCGTGAAGTCACAATATTATTTATAATATGACACAAAGTCACGATATTAGTAACGATATCACGTAAAGTCACGATCTTAGTGACGATATGAAATGACGTAACGATATTAGTAACGATATGACGTGAAGTTACGATATTAGTAACTATATATCGTGAAGTTACGATATTATTTACAATATGACACAAAGTCATGATATTAGTAACAATATAACGTGAAGTTACGATATTATTTACAATATGACACAAAGTCACGATATTAGTAATGATATGACGTGAAGTTACGATATTAGTAACTATATAACGTGAAGTTATGATATTATTTACAATATGACACAAAGTCACGATATTAGTAACGATATAACGTGAAGTTACGATATTAGTAACGATAGGATGTGACGTCACAATATTAGTAACTATATCACGTGAAGACACAATATTATTTATAATACGACACAAAGTCACGATATTAGTAACGATATCACGTGAAATTACGATTTTAGTAACTATATCCCGTGAAGTCACAATATTATTTATAATATGACACAAAGTCACGATATTAGTAACGATATCACGTAAAGTCACGATATTAGTGACGATATTAAATGACGTAACGATATTAGTAACAATATGACGTGAAGTTACGATATTAGTAACTATATATCGTGAAGTTACGATATTATTTACAATATGACACAAAGTCACGATATTAGTAACGATATGACGTGAAGTTACGATATTAGTAACTATATATCGTGAAGTTACGATATTATTTACAATATGACACAAAGTCACGATATTAGTAATGATATGACGTGAAGTTACGATATTAGTAACTATATAACGTGAAGTTATGATATTATTTACAATATGACACAAAGTCACGATATTAGTAACGATATAACGTGAAGTTACGATATTAGTAACGATAGGATGTGACGTCACAATATTAGTAACTATATCACGTGAAGACACAATATTATTTATAATACGACACAAACTCACGATATTAGTAACGATATCACGTGAAATTACAATATTAGTAACTATATCCCGTGAAGTCACAATATTATTTATAATATGACACAAAGTCACGATATTAGTAACGATATCACGTAAAGTCACGATATTAGTGACGATATGAAATGACGTAACGATATTGGTGACGATATCACGTGAAGTCAAGACATTGGTAACAATAGACGATGTCAAGGTATGTTATTATCATCGATCATCACTCTGGATTTGTACTTTTTTTCTCCTTCTTTGGACCGAGCCAGGCCAGCTGAGACCGGAAGACTTCCTGAACCAGAACCGACTCCCACCGGTCAGCTAAGACACACGCAAAACTGGAGACTTGCAACATCAGCGCTCAAATATCCAATTGCAAGTGAAGTCTTCCAGGAAGTCGTGGCGTGCGTTTGGAGGAGCAACAGGAGCCTCGTCGGGGGAAATATCGTCAGGAAGCTGCGAGGCTTCATCAGCGTCTTCTGCCAGGAATATTCATGACATGCATGAAGAGATCCCGCTGGAAGCCTGCATCGATCTGTCGCACGCCTGCCATCGACCGCCTCTAATTAGGCCTCGCTTCCTGCCAGCTTTGGATCTCCTTGAAGGTCAAACTCACCTCGGGAACCCTGGCGCGTTTATCGACCACGCAACAGGAAAAATCGGACTTGGGCTCTCCAGTACAGTAGTGAATTATCGTATCAAACTGCGGTAGGTGTGCCACGAGGGGTACGCAGGCTCCATCTAGAGGTACGCCAAAGAATTACTTGACCAAAGTTGTGCAATGTGGCCAAAACCATTAGATATACACGTTGTGTAAATGGTAAATAAAAACAGAATACAATGATTTGCAAATCCTTTTCAACTTATATTCAATTGAATAGACTGCAAAGACAAGATAGTTAATATTCACACTGAGAAACTTTTTTTTTTTTTTGCAAATAATCATTAACTTAGAATTTAATGGCAGCAACACATTGCAAAAAAGTTGTCACAGGGGCTTTTTTTTTTTACCACTGTGTTACATGGCCTTTCCTTTTAACAACACTCAGTAAACGTTTGAGAACTGAGGAGACACATTTTTGAAGCTTTTCAGGTGGAATTCTTTCCCATTCTTGCTTGATGTACAGCTTAAGTTGTTCAACAGTCCGGAGTCTCCGTTGTGGTATTTTAGGCTTCATAATGCGCCACACATTTTCAATGGGAGACAGGTCTGGACTACAGGCAAGGCCAGTCTAGTACCCGCACTCTTTTACTATGAAGCCACGCTGTTGTAGCACGTGGCTTGGCATTGTCTTGCTGAAATAAGCAGGGGCGTCCATGATAACGTTGCTTGGATGGCAACATATGTTGCTCCAAAACCTGTATGTACCTTTCAGCATTAATGGCGCCTTCACAGATGTGTAAGTTACCCATGTCTTGGGCACTAATACACCCCCATACCATCACACATGCTGGCTTTTCCAATTTGCGCCTATAACAATCCGGATGGTTCTTTTCCTCTTTGGTCCGGAGGACACAACGTCCACAGTTTCCAAAAACAATTTGAAATGTGGACTAGTCAGACAACAAAACACTTTTCCACTTTGCATCAGTCCATCTTAGACGAGCTCGGGCCCAGCGAAGCGGCGTTTCTGGGTGTTGTTGATAAATGGCTTTCGCTTTGCATAGTAGAGTTTTACTTGCACTTACAGATGTAGCGACCAACTGTAGTTACTGACAGTGTGTTTTCTGAAGTGTTCCTGAGCCCATGTGGTGATATCCTTTACACACTGATGTCGCTTTTTGATGCAGTACCGCCTGAGGGATCGAAGGGCCGTAATATCATCGCTTACGTGCAGTGATTTCTCCAGATTCTCTGAACCTTTTGATGATATTACAGACCGTAGATGTTGAAATCCCTAAATTCCTTGCAATAGCTGGTTGAGAAATGTCGTTCTTAAACTGTTGGACAATTTGCTCACGCATTTGTTGACAAAGTGGTGACCCTCGCCCCGTCCTTGTTTGTGAATGACTGAGCGTTTCATGGAAGCTGCTTTCATACCCAATCATGGCACCCACCTGTTCCCAATTAGCCTGTTCACCTGTGGGATGTTCCAAATAAGTGTTTGACGCGCATTCCTCAACGTTCTCAGTCTTTTTTGCCACTTGTGCCAGCTTTTTTGAAACATGTTGCAGGCATCAAATTCCAAATGAGCTATTATTTGCAAAAAATAACAAAAGTTTTCCAGTTGGAACGTTAAATATCTTGTCTTTGCAGTCTATTCAATTGAATATAAGTTGAAAAGGATTTCCAAATTATTGTATTTTGTTTTTATTTATGATTTACACAACGTGCCAACTTCACTGGTTTTAGGGTTTGTAAAACCTTTGACTGGTTTCTAATGAATACGTAGGCCTACTACGCTACTGTGCTTTGTTGCTGCTCATTTTGGTGGTACTTGCGTGGACTGATGGTTCAATACCACAAAGTCAACCCGAACCTTTCTGGACTTTCTGGACAAGAACGCCTCTTCAATGTTTTCAACCTTTGCTTTATTAGAAATAGACCTTTTTGTAAAAATACAAAACAACACACAAATCCCAGCATGCTTCACTTCAGTCACATGTTCACCACCAGAAGTCCAAAAAACAACGACAGACTCGCCTCTGAGCGGGTCGACAGACGGATAAAAGTGGGCCAAGTACCCGACAGCACGATTTTCAAAAACGACAACAAAAACACGTTTTTCTTCTCTTTCTTCTCGGACTTTCTGCTCGTCACCGTCCGCTTTTTTTTGGGCTCCTTTCGTGTAAACACTAAAACCCGGAGTTCACTTCCCCCCCGGATCACTCTGGAGACGGTCCGCGGGGTCCTGTTCAGATGGCGTGGTTGGCGTAGCTGACGTAGGTGGTTTTGGTGGGAACAGCTGTGCGAGAAAACACAAGTCACATGAAGGTGTCATCACACTCATAAGGCGTGCGTGTGTGCTAAAACCCACTGGAAGGCACACAAAGTTGATCTGCTCAACTCGTTCACCGAGGACTGCGTCTCTAAAATGATCCAAATAGATCACAAAATCCGTTTATCCGTTTTTGAATATGCAGAATTTGTGCCGATTATCACAACACAATACTGGGAAATGCCGGAATGTCCAGAGTGAGTGGAGTGTGTGGATGTTGGAACGGTTCAAATCGGTTGAGAAATGTGGCATATGCAGTAGATTTTATGTTTCCCATTTATTGTCAATAGGGAGAAATTCCTGGAAATTTTGGGAATGGTAAAACATGTTTTGCCTTTGAGATCTCGAAAAGTAGTGTGTGTGGATGCGAATCAGGTAAAAAGTGGCGCAAAATTTTGAGAATTTCAATACGTCCATTCATTAGAATAGGAATTTCCTGGAAATTTTGGGAAAACTGGGAATTTTTGAAAATATTGATACTAGCACAATTGCTCTGGATGGTATGAATGGGTTGGTGTTGGAATCGGTTGAAAAATTATGACGTATAACGGTTTGAATTGAGAATTGGTATTTCGGAATTCCTGGAATTTCGGGAAAACCGGGAATTTGTACAAGAAAATAATTGGGACATTTGTTATCGCAACTAAGAGGAATGTTTTGAAGGTGGAATGGTCAGAAACGGTTGAAAAATGCGATCTGAGAAAACTTTCCAGTAAGAGGTGAAAATAGGGCTTTGAAAAACAGGGAATTCTGGGAATTTCTGAAAATGTTTTGAACTTGGAAAATGGTAGTTTCATTGTCCAAGGTCAGTGGAGTGAGCGGATGGCGGAACGGTTCGAATCGGTTGAGAAATATGGGATATGGAGAGGTTTGTATATTTCCCATTCATTGTCAACGGGGGGGGAAGGGTAATTCCTGGTAATTCTGGGTAATCAGAATCAGTAAACATGCTGACTTGAATTTCCAGGGTGAGTGGAGTGAATGAATGTTGGAACGGGTCAAATCGGATGAGAAATGTGGGATATACAGTCGATTGTATATTTCTCGTTTATTGTCAATGGGGAAATTTTCCTGGGAATTCCGGGAAAGGGAAAACATGTTTTCGCCTTCATGATCTTGGAAGAGGAGTGAGTGTGGATGGTTGAAAGGTTTGAATCAGGTAAAAAGTGGCGCAAAATTTTGCGAATTTCAATACATCCATTCATTTGAATAGGAATTTCCTGGAAATTTCGGGAAAACTGGGGATTTTTGAAAATATTGATACTAGCACAATTGCCCTGGGTGGTATGAATGGGTTGGTGTTGGAATCGGTTGAAAAATTATGACGTATAACAGTTTGAATTGACAATTCGTATTTCGGAATTCCTGGAATTTCGGGAAAACCGGGAATTTGTACGAGAAAAAATAAGGACATTTGTTGTCGCAACTAAGAGGAATGTTTTGAAGGTGGAATGGTCAGAAACGGTTGAAAAATGCAGTCTGAAAAAACTTTCCAGTCAGAGGTGAAAATAGGGCTTTGGAAAACATGGAATTCCTGGAATTTTTTTTAACTTGGAAAAAGGTAGTCCAAGGTGAGTGGAGTGTGTGGATGGTAGACTCGGTTGAGAAATGTGGGATATGGACAGGTTTGTATATTTCCCATTCATTGTCAACGGGGGGGAAATTACTGGTAATTCCGGGTAATCAGGGAATTTTCCAAAACATGCTGGTTTGAATGTCCAGGGTGAGTGGAGTGAGTGGATGTTGGAACGGGTTCAAACCGGATGAGAAATGTGGGATATGCAGTCGATCGTATATTTCCCGTTCATCGTCAAAAGGGAGAAATTCCTGGAAATTACGGGAATTTGGGGAAAGGAAAGACATGTTTGCCTTCGAGATTTCAGAAGAGTAGTGAGTGTGGATGGTTGAAAGGTCCGAATCAGGTAAAAAGTGGCGCAAAATTTTGAGAATTCGAATACGTCCATTCATTTGAATAGGAATTTCCTGGAAATTTTGTGAAAACTGGGAATTTTTGAAAATATTGATACTAGCACAATTGTCCTAGATGGTATGAACGGGTTGGTGTTGGAATCGGTTGAAAAATTATGACGTATAACAGTTTGAATTGAGAATTGGGATTTCGGAATTCCTGGAATTTCGGGAAAACCGGGAATTTGTATAAGAAAAAAATAAGGAAATTTGTTGTCACAACTAAGAGGAATGTTTTGAAGGTGGAATGGTCAGAAACGGTTGAAAAATGCGGTCTGAGAAAACTTTCCAGTAAGAGGTGAAAATAGGGCTTTGAAAAACAGGGAATTCTGGGAATTTCTGAAAATGTTTTTAACTTGGAAAATGGTAGTTTCATTGTCCAAGGTGAGTGGAGTGAGCGGATGGTGGAACGGTTCGAATTGGTTGAGAAATGTGGGATATGGAGAGGTTTGTATATTTCCCATTCATTGTCAACGAGGGGGGGGGGAGGAATTACTGGTAATTCTGGGTAATCGGGGAATTTTCCAGAACATGCTGGTTTGAATTTCCAGGGTGAGTGGAGTGAGTGGATGTTGGGACGGGTTCAAACCGGATGAGAAATGTGGGATATGCAGTCGATCGCATATTTCCCGTTCATTGTCAAAAGGGAGAAATTCCTGGAAATTACGGGAATTTGGGGAAAGGGAAAACATGTTTGCCTTTGAGATTTCGGAAGAGTAGTGAGTGTGGATGGTTGAAAGGTCCAAGTCAGGTAAAAAGTGGCACAAAATTTTGAGAATTTGAATATGTCCATTCATTTGAATAGGAATTTCCTGGAAATTTTGTGAAAACTGGAAATTTTTGAAAATATTGATACTAGCACAATTGTCCTAGATGGTATGAATGGGTTGGTGTTGGAATCGGTTGAAAAATTATGACGTATAACAGTTTGAATTGAGAATTGGCATTTCGGAATTCCTGGAATTTCGGGAAAACCGGGAATTTGTACAAGAAAAAAATAGGGACATTTGTTGTCGCAACTAAGAGGAATGTTTTGAAGGTGGAATGGTCAGAAACGGTTGAAAAATGCGATCTGAGAAAACTTTCCAGTAAGAGGTGAAAAAAGGGCTTTGAAAAACAGGGAATTCTGGGAATTTCTGAAAATGTTTTGAACTAGGAAAATGGTAGTTTCATTGTCCAAGGTGAGTGGAGTGAGCGGATGGTGGAACGGTTCGAATCGGTTGACAAATGTGGGATATGGAGAGGTTTGTATATTTCCCATTCATTGTCAACGGAAGGGGGGGGGGGGGGGATTACTGGTAATTCTGGGTAATCAGGGAATTTTACAAAACATGCTGGTTTGAATGTCCAGGGTGAGTGGAGTGAGTGGATGTTGGAACGGGTTCAAACCGGATGAGAAATGTGGGATATGCAGTTGATCGTATATTTCCCGTTCATTGTCAAAAGGGAGAAATTCCTGGAAATTACGGGAATTTGGGGAAAGGGAAAATATGTTTGCCTTCGAGATTTCGGAAGAGTAGTGATTGTGGATGGCTGAAAGGTCCGAATCAGGTAAAAAGTGGCGCAAAATTTTGAGAATTCGAATACGTCCATTCATTTGAATAGGAATTTCCTGGAAATTTTGTGAAAACTGGGAATTTTTGAAAATATTGATACTAGCACAATTGTCCTAGATGGTATGAATGGGTTGGTGTTGGAATCGGTTGAAAAATTATGACGTATAACAGTTTGAATTGAGAATTGGGATTTCGGAATTCCTGGAATTTCGGGAAAACCGGGAATTTGTATAAGAAAAAAATAAGGACATTTGTTTTCACAACTAAGAGGAATGTTTTGAAGGTAGAATGGTCAGAAATGGTTGAAAAATGCGGTCTAAGAAAACTTTCCAAGCAAGTGCTGAAAAGAGGGCTTTGGAAAAGCGGGAATTCTGGGAATTCCTGGAATTTTTTTTGTACTTGGAAAATAGTACTTTCCTTGTCCAAGGTGAGTGGCGTGAGTGGATGTTGGAACGGTTCGAATCAGATGAGAAATGTGGGATGTACAGTCGATTGTATATTTCCCATTCGTTGTCATTGGGGAGAAATTCCTGGAAATCACGGGAATTTGGGGAGAAGGAAAACATGTTTCGTCTTCGAGATTTGGGAAGAGTAGTGTGAGTGTGGATGGTTGAAAGCTCTGAGTCAGGTAGAAAATGGCGCAACATTTTGGGAATTTCAATACGTCATTTGAATAGGAATTTTCCTGGAAATTTCGGGAAAACTGGTCATTTAAAAAAAAAAATTGATACTGGCAGAATTGTACTACAATATATGAATGGGTTGGTGGGTGTTGTTGAAATATGGCCATTTACATCACTTTTGTACTTGTTATCAATGATAAATAGTACACACAATATCACACTGTGTACACACTATTTAGTACTTATTTGGATCTCAGTAGATCAGCTTCTAAATGTATCAAAGCAGCCCCATTCTGTTTATTAACAATGTAATGTAATGTAATATAAATATATAGTATAATGTAAACAATATATAAATGTAACATATAAGGTCAACCGTATATAAATATGTATATCAACAATGTGCATAGTTACGATACAAATATAATTAATGTGCACAATTGTGATAAAAATATAATTATTCATGTGCAATAGTTGTGATAAAATATATATATTCATGTGTATAGTTGTAATAAAAATATAATTATTCATGTGCAATAGTTGTGATAAAATATATATATTCATGTGTATAGTTGTAATAAAAATATAATTATTCATGTGTATAGTTGTAATAAAAAAATATATATTCATGTGTATAGTTGTAATAAAAATATAATTATTAATGTGCAATAGTTGTGATAAAATATATATATTCATGTGTATAGTTGTAATAAAAATATAATTATTCATGTGTATAGTTGTAATAAAAATATAATTATTCATTTGTATAGTTGTAATAAAAATATAATTATTCATTTGTATAATTATGATAAAAATGTAAGTATTCATGTTTATAGTTGTGATAAAAAATATAATTAGTAATGTGCATAGTTGTGATGAAAATGTAACTATGATAAAATAATTATTCACGTGCGTCATTATGATAAAAATATAATTATTCAAGTGTATAGTTGTGATAAAAAAATATAATTATTCATGTGCATAGTTATTATTAAAATATAATTATTTAATTGTATAGTTGTGATTAAAAATACAATTATTCTTGTGCATAATTATGATAAAAATATAATTATTATTGTGTAAAGTTGATTAATATATAATTATTATTGTGAATAATTATGATAAAAAAATAAAGATTCATGTGTATATTTGTAACAAAAAATTATTATTGATGTGCAAAATTATAATAAAAATATAAAAATTCAAGTGTATAGTTGTGATAAAAAAAATATAATTATTCATGTGAATAATTATGATTAAAATATAATTATTTAAGTGTATAGTTGTGATAAAAAATATAATTATTCTTGTGCATATTTATGATAAAAAATATAATTATTATTGTGTAAAGTTGATTAATATATAATTATTATTGTGAATAATTATGATAAAAAAATAAGGATTCATGTGTATATTTGTAACAAAAAATTATTATTGATGTGCATAATTATAATAAAAATATAAAAATTCAAGTGTGTAGTTGTGATAAAAAAACATAATTATTCATGTGAATAATTATGATTAAAATATAATTATTTAAGTGTATAGTTGTGATAAAAAATATAATTATTCTTGTGCATATTTATGATAAAAATATAATTATTATTGTGTATAGTTGATTCATATATAATTATTCATGTGAATAATTATGATAAAAAAAATAATGATTCATGTGTATATTTGTGACCAAAAATTATTATTCATATGCATAATTATAGTAAAAATATAAAAATTCAAGTGTATAGTTGTGATTAAAAGTATTTATGTTTGTTGGAGGGAAATGAGTGTCTCCATGGTGACGTACAAATATGGCCGTCTGCACCACTTTTGTACTTGTTATCAATTATAAATAGTACACACAATATCACACTTTGTACACACTATTTAGTACTTATTTGGATCTCAGTAGATCAGGTTCTAAATGTATCAAAGTGGTCTCATTCTGTTTGTATTTAATATTTATGTTTGTTGGAGGGAAATGAGTGTCTCCATGGTGAAGTACAAATATGGCCGTCTGCACCACTTTTGTACTTGTTATCAATTATAAATAGTACACACAATATCACACTTTGTACACACTATTTAGTACTTATTTGGATCTCAGTAGATCAGCTTCTAAATGTATCAAAGTGGTCTCATTCTGTTTGTATTTAATATTTATGTTTGTTGGAGGGAAATGAGTGTCTCCATGGTGAAGTACAAATATGGCCGTCTGCACCACTTTTGTACTTTTTGAGTTTGTTTTGGTTGTAAGTAGTCTTTCTGTGTTGGACAAAAGACGTCTTTTCCCCTCAAAGCTTATTAAGTTGCTAAGACGGCGAGGGAGCAGGAAGTAGGCGGCGGTGATGCTATTCAGACGCCAAACTGCTGCCGGCAGATAACGAGCGGACGCATCGCTGACGAGTAAACAAACCTTTTTGTGCCGCTTCCTGTCTAAGCCCCGCCCACACTCACCGGCAGCCTCCACGCCCTGGCACAGCTCGGTCCGGGCCTCGCCGTTGGGCCGCTGGGCCGCCAGCTGCGACAGCTTGCTGCTCAAGGCGGCGGCCGTGACCACGGCCTTGAAGCTGTGCTTGCGTTTGGGAACGTTCTGCTCCGGGTGGCGGATGATGACGTAGACCTTGGGCACGTAGAGCATCCCCAGTGACACGGAGGCGCTGAGGCTGAGAGACACCGTCAGCGTGGCCGTCTGGATGTACGTCTGAGGGGGAGCGGGACATTTTTTGATTAATTACAATTATACACACGAATAATTATATTTCTATCATAACGATGTACATGAATAATTATATTTTCATTATAATTATACACATGAATAATTATAATTTTAATCATAATTATGCACATGAATAATTATATATTTTTTTTATCATAATTATGCACATTAATAATTATATTTGTATCATTATTATGCACATTAATAATTATATTTTATCATAATTATACCCTTGAATAATTATATTTGTATCATAACGGTGCACATGAATAATTATATTTTCATTATAATTATACACATGAATAATTACATTTTTAATCTTAATTATGCACATGAATAATTATATATTTTTTATATCATAATTATGCACATTAATAATTATATTTTTATCATTATTATGCACATTAATAATTATTATTTATCATAATTACACCCATGAATAATTATATTTGTATCATAACGGTGCACATGAATAATTATATTTTCATTCTAATTATACACATGAATAATTACATTTTTAATCATAATTATGCACATGAATAATTACATATATTTTGTATCATAATTATGTACATAAATAGTTATATTTTATCATAATTATGCACATTAATAATTATATTTTATCATGATTATGCACATTAATAATTATATTTTTATCCCGTCCATACACAGAAATAATTATATTTTTATCCCATCTATACACAGAAATAATTATATTTTTATCATAATGATGCACATGAATAATTATATTTTTAATCACAACTGTACACTTGAATATTTATATTTTTATTATAATTATGCACATGAATAATAATTTTTTTGTCACAAATATACACATGAATCATTATTTTTTTAATCATAATTATTCACATGAATAATTATATATTAATCAACTTTACACAATAATAATTATATTTTTATCATAATTATACACATGAATAATTATATTTTTAATCACAACTATACACTTGAATATTTATATTTTTATTATAATCATGCACATGAATAATACTTTTTTTGTCACAAATATACACATGAATCATTATTTTTTTAATCATAATTATTCACATGAATAATTATATGTTAATCAACTTTACACAATAATAATTATATTGTTATCATAATTATGCACATGAATAATTATATTTTTAATCACAACTATACACTTAAATAATTATATTTTAATCATAATTAAAAAAACGAATAATTATATTTTTTGGCATCGTTTTGCTGAAATAAGCAGGGGCGTCCATGATATCGTTGCTTGGATGGCAACATATGTTGCTCCAAAACCTGTATGTACCTTTCAGCATTAATGGTGCCTTCACAGATGTGTAAGTTACCCATGTCTTGGGCACTAATACACCCCCATACCATCACACATGCTGGCTTTTCAACTTTGCACCTATAACAATACGGATGGTTGTTTTCCTCTTTGGTCCGGAGGACACCACGTCCACAGTTTCCAAAAACAATTTGAAATGTGGACTCGTCAAACAACAGAACACTTTTCCACTTTGCATCAGTCCATTTTAGATGAGCTCGGGCCCAGCCAAGCCGGCGGCGTTTCTGGGTGTTGTTGACAAATGGCTTTCGCTTTGCGTAGTAGAGTTTTAACTTGCACTTACAGATGTAGCGACCAACTGTAGTTACTGACAGTGGTTTTCTGAAGTGTTCCTGAGCCCATGTGGTGATATCCTTTACACACTGATGTCGCTTTTTGATGTAGTACCGCCGCCTGTTCACCTGTGGGATGTTCCAAATAAGTGTTTGATGAGCATTCCTCAACTTTCTCACTCCTTTTTGCCACTGGTGCCAGCTTTTTTGAAACATGTTGCAGGCATCAAATTCCAAATGAGCTAATATTTGCAAAAAATAACAAAGTTTACCAGTGTGAACATTAAATATCTTGTCTTTGCAGTCTATTCAATTGAATATAAGTTGAAAAGGATTAGCAAATCATTGTATTCTGTTTTTATTTACCATTTACACAACGTGCCAACTTCACTGGTTTTGGGTTAGGATCACAGCTACCCGTGTTGGGGAGCACTTGACGAACTGACGTCCATCAGGTGCTCAAATGAGGCCACATGACGTCCGGGGAAAATGACGAGTGCTTCTGTCGCTGTCAAATATCTGGAGGGGATCAGCTGGGACGTCGAGGACTGACAAGCAGGAGCTCAAGTGGCTGAGTGCGCGCGTGTTTGATTCCCGCGGGGAGTCTCTATGGATGGAGACCACACGGTAGGGACGCACCCCGTCTGACGCGCTAATAAGTTCTTCACAGACCTCTTTGTCCTCATCTAACTCTGCACTAGAGCATCAGATTCCACATCGCCCTCTTTAAGTGTCAATGCGGACATTTTAGCATCGCGTAAAACCAAACAACATGTTAGCATTCATGCAGCAAACAACAACAATGTGTTAGCGTTCATAAAACTAAACAACAAGAAAACGTGTTAGCATTCATACAAAAAAACAAGAAAACACGTGAGCATTTATAAAACTATAAGAGAAACATGATAGCATTCATAAAACTAAAGAAAAAAACCATGTTAGCATTCATGCAACAAAACACCAAGAAAAAAACGTTAGCATTGATGCAACAAAACAACAATGAACATGTTAGCATTGATGCAAAAAAAAAAAGAAGAAGAAAATATGTTAGCATTGATGCAACAAAACAACATGTTAGCATTGATGTAACAAAACCAACAAAACATGTTAACATCCATGCAAAAAAAAAAGAAGAAAGCATGTTAGCGTTCATGGAACAAAAACAAAAAAAAACACGTTAGCATTGATGCAACAAAACAAAAAGAAAACATGTTAGCATTGAGGCAACAAAACAACAACAAAAAAAGTGTTAGCATTCATACAAAAAACAAGAAAACACATGAGCATTTATAAAACTATACAACAAGAAACATGATAGCATTCATAAAACTAAACAAAAAAACCATGTTAACATTCATGCAACAAAACACCAAGAAAAAAATGTTAGCATTGATGCAACAAAACAACAATGAACATGTTAGCATTGATGCAAAAAAAAAAAAGAAGAAGAAAATATGTTAGCATTGATGCAACAAAACATGTTAGCATTGATGCAACAAAACAACATGTTAGCATTGATGTAACAAAACCAACAAAACATGTTAACATCCATGCAAAAAAAAAAGAAGAAAGCATGTTCGCGTTCATGGAACAAAAACAAAAAAAACACGTTAGCATTGATGCAACAAAACAAAAAGAAAACATGTAACATAAATAAAATATGTTATCATTTTTGTTTTTATTCAGTCATTGGTGGAGCTAAGGTTAATATTTAAATATTGTTTTTAATATTGTTGTGCAGCACTTTGGAAACATTTTTGTTGGTTAAATTTGCTATATAAATAAAGTGGAGTGGATTGGATTGGATTGCGGCAACAAAACAACAACAAAACATGTTAGCATTGATGCAACAAAATGACAAAACATGTTAGCATTAATGCAAAAAACCAACAACAAAACATGTTAACATTCATACAATCAAACAACAACAGAACATGTTAGCATTCATGCAACAAAATGACAAAACATGTTAGCATTAATGCAAAAAACCAACAACAAAACATGTTAACATTCATGCAATCAAACAACAACAAAACATGTTAGCATTGATGCAACAAAACGAAAAGAAAACATGTAACAAAAAAGAAAATATGTTAGCATTGAGGCAACAAAACAACCAGAAAACGTGTTAGTTTTCATGCAACAAAATGACAAAACATGTTAGCATTAATGCAAAACACCAACAACAAAACATGTTAACATTGATGCAACAAAACAAAAAACAACATGCTACGTCAATTAGCGTAGCGTTGTCCTGCATGTCGATGTTGACGTGAATTTGCGTATGTCCATGTCGACGTGAATTAGCATAGCGACTAACTCGATGTCAGTGTCAAGCTAAATTAGCGTAGCGACGTACTCGGCGTCCTTGTTGACGTGAATTAGCGTAGCGACGTACTCGACGTGCATGTCCACGCGGACGTGAAGGCGACTCACCCGCTCGGCCGACTGCGAGGTCCCGAAGAAGATGGGGATGAAGGCGAGCCAGATGATGCAGGTGGTGTACATGGTGAAGCCGATGGGTTTGGCCTCGTTGAAGGTCTCGGGCACGGCGCGCGTCTTGATGGCGTACACGGTGCACGTGACCATCAGCAGGATGCTGTAGCCCAGCGAGCAGATGAGCGACAGGTCGGAAATGTCGCACTTGAGGACGCCGCGAGCCCTCCGGGGGTCTTGGCCGCGCTGCTCGCCGTAGTCCACGAAGGTGTGCGGCGGGTCGGCGGCGAACCACGCCGCCACGCCCAGCAGCTGCACGGAGATGAGCGAGAAGGTGATGGCCAGCTGCGAGGCGGGCGAGATGAAGCGCGGCGCCGTCACCGCCGTCTTGCCCTGCTGGAAGATGCGGTGGATGCGGTTGGTCTTGGTGAGCAGCGCCGCGTAGCTGAAGCACATGCCCAAGCCCAGGAAGACGCGGCGGAAGGAGCAGACCGCCACGTCGGGCGCGGCGATCATGGGGAAGGTGATGACGTAACACAGGAAGATGCCCGTCAGCAGCACGTAGCTCATTTCACGGCCCGACGCCCGCACGATGGGCGTGTCGTTGTGGCGCAGGAAGGTGGCCACCACGAAGGCGGTGGCCAGGATGCCCAGGACCGAGATGAAGACCGGAATCAGCGCCCATGGCGAGTGCCACTCCAGCTTGATGATGGGGATGGGCTGGCAGCCCGTGCGGTTCTCGTCCGGTCTCATCTCGTACGGACACAGCTGGCAGGCGAACTCGCCCGACAGGAAGTGGTAGCCCTCGCAGCGCTCGCAGTGCCAGCAGCACGCCACGCCCTTCACCACCTTCTTCCTCTCGCCCGCCCGGCACGGCAGGCTGCACACCGAGGCCGGCGGGGCGGCGGCGCCCTCGTGCCACTGCAGCGCCTCCATCTGGAGGAAACGGACAGGAAGTCACGTAGGGGCAATAGACAGGAAGTTACCTCAAGAAAATGGACGGGAAGTTAATAAACAGGAAGTTATAAGAAGGAAATAAACAGGAAATCATGTGACGAAAATAAACAGGAAGTTACGGGAAGAAAATAGACAGGAAGTTAGATGAAGAAAATATACAGGAAGTTTCAGAAAGGACATAGACAGGAAGTTACAGGGAGAAAACAAACAGGAAATGATGGGGGAAAAAATGAACAGGAAGTTACCGAAGTTAATAAACAGGAAGTTACGTGAAGAAAATACACAAAAAGTTAGGTGAAGAAAATAATTGGGAAGTTACGGGAAGGAAACAGACAGGAAGGTACAGAAAGGAAATAAACAGGAAGTTAATAAACAGGAAGTTGGTGAAAACAGACAGGAAGTTGCATGTAGAAAATAAACACAAAGTTAATAAACAGGATGTCACGTGAAGAAAATAAACAGGAAGTTACAGGAAGGAAACCGACAGGAAGATACAGAAAGAAAGGAAATAAACAGCAAGTTATGTGAAGAACAGACAGGAAGTTACGTGAGGAAATAAACAGGAAGTTAATAACCAGGAAGTTGCGTGAAGAACAGACTGGAAGTTATGTGACGAAAATAAACGGGAAGTTAATAAACAGGAAGTTACGTGAAGAACAGACAGGAAGTTATGTGAAGAAAATAAACGGGAAGTTAATAAACAGGAAGTTACGTGAAGAACAGACAGGAAGTTATTTGAAGAAAATAAACAGGAAGTTAATAAACAGGAAGTTACGTGAAGAACAGACAGGAAGTTATGTGAAGAAAATAAACAGGAAGCTAATAAACAGGATGTCACGTGAAGAAAATAAACAGGAAGTTTTGTGGAGAAAATAAACGGAAAGGTACGGGAAGAAAACAAACAGGAAATGATGGGGAAAAAATATACAGGAAGTTACACAAAGGAAATTAATGGGAAGTTAATAAACAGGAAGTCAAGTGAAGAAAATACACAGGAAGTTAGTTGAAGAAAATAAACGGGAAGTTACGGGAAGAAAATAGACAGGAAGTTAGATGAAGAAAATATACAGGAAGTTTCAGAAAGGACATAGACAGGAAGTTACAGGGAGAAAACAAACAGGAAATGATGGGGTAAAAAATGAACAGGAAGTTACCGAAGTTAATAAACAGGAAGTTACGTGAAGAAAATACACAAAAAGTTAGGTGAAGAAAATAATTGGGAAGTTACGGGAAGGAAACAGACAGGAAGGTACAGAAAGGAAATAAACAGGAAGTTAATAAACAGGAAGTTGTGTGAAAAACAGACAGGAAGTTGCATGAAGAAAATAAACACAAAGTTAATAAACAGGATGTCACGTGAAGAAAATAAACAGGAAGTTACGGGAGGGAAACAGACAGGAAGATACAGAAAGGAAATGAACAGGAAGTTATGTGAAGAACAGACAGGAAGTTACGTGAGGAAATAAACAGGAAGTTAATAACCAGGAAGTTGCGTGAAGAACAGACTGGAAGTTATGTGACGAAAATAAACAGGGAGTTGCGTGAAGAACAGACAGGAAGTTATGTGAAGAAAATAAACGGGAAGTTAATAAACAGGAAGTTACGTGAAGAACAGACAGGAAGTTATGTGAAGAAAATAAACGGGAAGTTAATAAACAGGAAGTTATGTGAAGAACAGACAGGAAGTTATTTGAAGAAAATAAACAGGAAGTTAATAAACAGGAAGTTACGTGAAGAACAGACAGGAAGTTATGTGAAGAAAATAAACAGGAAGCTAATAAACAGGATGTCACGTGAAGAAAATAAACAGGAAGTTTTGTGGAGAAAATAAACGGAAAGTTACGGGAAGAAAACAAACAGGAAATGATGGGGAAAAAATATACAGGAAGTTACAGAAAGGAAATGAATGGGAAGTTAATAAACAGGAAGTCAAGTGAAGAAAATACACAGGAAGTTAGTTGAAGAAAATAAACGGGAAGTTACGGGAAGAAAACAGACAGGAAATGATGGGAAGAAAATATACAGGAAGTTACAGAAAGGAAATAAATGGAAGTTAATAAACTGGAAGTCATGTAAAGAAAAAAACGGGAAGTTACTGGAAGAAAACAGAAAATAAATAAACAGGAAGTTAATAAACAGGAAGTTACCTGAAGCAAAGACAGGACTTTATGTGAAGACAATAAACAGGAAGTTAATAAACAGGATGTCACGTGAAGAAAATAAACAGGAAGTTACATGAAGTAAATGAACAGGAAGTTATGTGAAGAGAACATAACTTCACATAAGGACAAAACATAAAGTTAAGTGAAGCTATAATAGTGCATATCTACATGTATATGTCCACTAATATGCATTATTCCATTTTTAAATAAATAAACTCTAAAATAACAGGTCGCTAATAAACAGGAAGTTGTGTAAGAAAATGGACAGGAAGTTATGTAACCTACGCCAACTCACGCCTTAGCAAAGTTAACATTTAACAGGGCTTCACTTCCTTTTACACTTTAGAGAGTAAAATAAGACTTCAAATGTTGTCAGCGCTGTTACGAACTCGCATGGCTGCGCTCGTTGTGCAGGTGAGACACCTATCGAATCATTCTCAACACACCATTTCCTGTTTTGTAGCAGCGGGAGGCGGAGCTTACGTTGAGATACAGCTGATTGGTCCAGTGACCGATGAGCTTGTACTCGGCAATGGACAGATTGTTGATCTGGTACTGGAAGATGTCGTATCGGCCGGGGGCGTCGCCGTTCTCGTTGAAGGTAACCGTGGTGCCCGCACTTCCTGCCAGGGGACATCAGAGGCGGAGACTTCTGGTCACATGACAACATCAAACACCTGCGAACTAACCGACGTCATTCCTCCTGCGAAGCAACAATCGCACCTCCCAAACACACACACACACACACACACACACACACACACACACACACACACACACACACACACACACACACACACACACACACACACACGCGCGCGTGACTGAGCTTCCATTTTTAAAGCGGTGATGTGCTGTAAAAAATACTGTAAAAATACTGTAAAAATTATGTAAAAATGCTGTAAGAAATATGTGAAAATGCTGTAAAAAATATGTAGAAATACTGTGAGAATATACTGTAAGAAATACTATAAAAAATACTATAAAAATACTGTAAAAACTGTAAAAATGTACTGTAAAAATATACTGTAGAAATATTGAAAAAAATATGTAAAAAATACTGTAAAATATACTGTAAAAGAAACCTGTAAAAAAAACTGTCAAAACACTGTAAAAATATACTGTAAAAATACTCTAAAACACTGTAAAAATACTTTAAAATATTGTAAAAACTGTAAAAATATACGGTAAAAATTATGTAAAAAATACTTTAAAAATACTGTAAAATATACTGTAAAAGAAACCCGTAAAAAACCCTGTAAAAAAATATACTGTTAAAAATTATATTTAAAAAAAGAAGTAAAAATACTCTAAAACACTGCAAAAATATACTGTAAAAAATACTGTAAAAAAATAGTGTACCTTTTTTTTTTTAGTAAAAATACTGCAAAACAAATTATGTAAAAATACTTTTAAAATATTGTAAAATATACTGTAAAATAAACATGTAAAAACCCTGTAAAAATATACTGTAAAAAATTTGGTAAAAAAAGAAAGAAGTAAAAATACTCTAAAATACTGCAAAAATATACTGTAAAAATACTATAAAATACTGTAAAACTGTAAAAAAAAAAAAAAAAAAAATTGGTAGAAAGAAAGAAGTAAAAAATACTCTAAAATACTGCAAAAATATACTGTAAAAATACTATAAAATACTGTAAAACTGTAAAAAAAATACTGTAAACATATACTGTAATTTCTTTTTAAAATACTGAAAAAATATACGGTGAAAATACTGTAAAAATGACATTAAAAACACTGTAAAATACTATTAAAAAAAACAACTGTAAAATATACAGTACAAATAATGTAAAAAAAAAACCTGTAAAAATATACTGTGAAAATACTGTAAATATTACATAAAAATACTGTAAAAAAAAAAAACAGCAGTAAAATATACTGTAAAAATAATGTAAAAAAAACAACCTGTAAAAATACATTGTAAAATACTGTACAAAGAATGAACAAAGTCACAGCTTTTGGCATCCCTGTTGGCGTTACCATGGCAACGCTCAGCCTCAGCATCCCAGCCTGTCTTTGATATTTTGCAGCATAACAAGCTTTGCTTCCTGCTTTGTTCACCACTTTGCTATTTCTAGTCCCGTCTCATGTGCCCCCCCCCCCGCCCCCCTCCCTTACTGTGCACTGTGCCCCCCTGCACACACACACACACACACACACACACACACACACACACACACACACACACACACACACACACACACACACGAGTGATGTGATGTGAAAGGCGTCCTGTCCCCGCAGGTGTCTTGTTAGCAGTAAGACAAAGACGCCCAGTCAGCGTTCTGCTCACTACAACCTTGTGCCATGGGACGGCCTCAGCGGCGAGCGCGCTAACATTAGCACTAAATGTTCCCCACGCCGCTCTGGAAATGAGCACACGGATGAATTAGCGACGATCCAACCCCCCCCCCTCCGACCCCCCTGCCTGGGTCCTCTGTAGGCCACGTTTGTCGTTTGTTGCAAAGCATTGTGGGTAAACGCCACCTTCACTGGAGCGAACAACGAGAGACGCTTTGATTTGTGTCGACGTTTGATGGATGTCATGTCTCCAGCAAGAGCGTGCCCTGCCTCACGTGCACTAATGTGTGCGTCACGTGCACTAATGTGTGCGTGCACGCTTGGACGGGCATCCGTCAGGCGTGGGATGCAGCGATGGGGACACACCAATGTGGGATACAAGGATGGGGACACACTGATGTGGGATACAAGGATGGGGACACACTGATGTGGGATACAAGGATGGGGACACACCGATGTGGGATAAAAGGATGGGGATACACTGATGTGGGATGCAGGGATGGGGACGCACTGAAGTGGGATGCAGGGATGGGGACACACTGATGTGGGATGCAAGGATGGGGTCACACTGATGTGGGATACAAGGATGGGGACACACTGATGTGGGATACAAGGATGGGGACACACCGATGTGGGATAAAAGGATGGGGATACACTGATGTGGGATGCAGGGATGGGGACGCACTGAAGTGGGATGCAGGGATGGGGACACACTGATGTGGGATACAAGGATGGGGACACATTGATGTGGGATGCAGGGATAGGGACACACTTATGGGGAATACAAGGATGGGGTCACACTTATGTGGGATACAAGGATGGGGACACGCTGATGTGGGATACAAGGATGGGGACACACTGATGTGGGATACAAGAATGGGGACACACTGATGTGGGATACAAGGATGGGGACACACCGATGTGGGATAAAAGGATGGGGATACACTGATGTGGGCTGCAGGGATGGGGACGCACTGAAGTGGGATGCAGGGATGGGGACACACTGATGTGGGATACAAGGATGGGGACACATTGATGTGGGATGCAGGGATAGGGACACACTGATGGGGTCACACTGGTGTGGGATACAAGGATGGGGACACACTGATGTGGGATACAAGGATGGGGACACACCGATGTGGGATAAAAGGATGGGGATACACTGATGTGGGATGCAGGGATGGGGACGCACTGAAGTGGGATGCAGGGATGGGGGGACACTGATGTGGGATACAAGGATGGGGACACACTGATGTGGGATACAAGAATGGGGACACACCGATGTGGGATAAAAGGATGGAGATACACTGATGTGGGATGCAGGGATGGGGACGCACTGAAGTGGGATGCAGGGATGGGGACACACTGATGTGGGTTACAAGGATAGGGACACATTGATGTGGGATGCAGGGATAGGGACACACTGATGGGGGATACAAGGATGGGGTCACACTGATGTGGGATACAAGGATGGGGACACACCAATGTGGGATAAAAGGATGGGGATACACTGAAGTGGGATGCAGGGATGGGGACACACTGATGTGGGATACAAGGATGGGGACACACTGATGTGGGATAGAAGGACGAGCAACCTTACCGTTGAAGTTGACGTGTCGTATGGCGGCCAGCAGCTCCTTGCCATCCATGTTGGTCATGCGGTCGCAGACGCCCATGTGACCCGCACACAGCTGACGCTGCACGTCATGCAGGGCGTGTGCCATGGCGAAGACGGCGTCCATCACGAACTGCACCTTGCCTTCCTGCTCGTACGACGACTCACGGCCCACCTTCTCCAGACCTGCGGCACACGTCACATGACACCACCACCTTCTCCAGACCTGCGGCACACGTCACATGACACCACCGGCTACACGCCTTGCAGCGTATCGCTTTTCGCCTTTTTGTGTTGCGCCGTTTAGCGTTGCAGAGTTGGGCCGTTTAGCATTATGCCGTTTTGTGTTGCGGCGTATTGCGTTGTGGCGTTTTGCGTAACAGCGTTTCGCGTTGCTGCATTTAGCGGCATTTTGCATTGTGGCGTTTGGCTTGACAACGTTTGCCGTTGCAGTGTTTCGCTGTTTTGTGTTGCGGCGTTACAGCGCAACACAAAACGCTGTAACGCCAAACACCACAATGCAAAACGGCACAATGCTAAATGTTGCAATGCTAAACTGCGTAACGCTAAACGCCGCATCGTGTTACGGCGTATCGCTTTGCGGTGTTTTGCGTTGCGCCGTTTAGCATTGTGGTGTTACGTTTGCTGTTGCAGAGTTTAGCGTTAAGCCATTTTGCGTTCCGCCGTTTTGTATTGCGGCGTTTCGCGTTGCAGAGTTTAGCGTTAAGCCATATCGTGTTGCAGCGTTTCGTGTTGCGCCGTTTTGCCTTGTGGCGTTACGTTTGCTGTTGCAGAGTTTAGTGTTGCGCTGTTTTGCGTTCCGCCGTTTTGTATTGTGGCACTTCGCGTTGCAGAGTTTAGCGTTCCGGCGTTTAGCGTTGCGGCGTTTAGCGTTGCGGCGCTTAGCGTTGCGCCATATAGCGTTGCGGCATTTGGTATTATCCCGTTTTGCATTGTGGCGTTACGTTTGCTGTTGCAGAGTTTTGCGTTCCGCCGTTTTGTATTGCGGCGTTTCACGTTGCAGAGTTTAGCGTTAAGCCATATTGCGTTGCGGCGTTTTGCGTTGCGGCGTTTTGCGTTGCGGCGTTTTGCGTTGCGGCGTTTTGTGTTGCGGCGTTTCGCGTTGTGACGTATTGCGTTGCAGCGTATTGCGTTGTGGCGTATTGCGTTGCGCCATTTAGCGTAGAGCCGTTCGCATCGCAGCGTTTAGTGTTACACTGTATTGCGTTGCAGCATTTCGCCGTTTTGCATTGCTGCGTTTTGCTTCGTGGCGTATTGCGTTGCGGCATATTGCGTTGCAGCGTATTGGGTTGCAGTGTAATGCGTTGTGGCGTATTGCGTTGTGCCATTTAGCGTAGTGCCGTTTGCATCGCAGCGTTTAGTGTTACACTGTATTGCGTTGCAGCATTTCGCCGTTTCGTGTTGCGGCATTTAGCGTTGCGGCGTTTTGTGTTGCAGAATTTTGCGTTGCTGCGTTTTGCTTTGTGACGTATTGCGTTGCGGCGTAATGCGTTGCAGCGTATTGTGTTGCGGCGTATTGCGTTGTGGCGTATTGCGTTGTGGCGTATTGCGTTGCGGCGTTTTGCGTTGCGGCGTTTTGCTTTGTGACGTATTGCGTTGCGGCATATTGCAACCCAATACAGCGTATTGGGTTGCATCGTATTGCGTTGTGGCGTTGCGCCAATTAGCGTAGTGCCGTTTGCATCGCAGCGTTTAGTGTCACACTGTATCGCGTTGCAGCATTTCGCCGTTTCGTGTTGCGGCGTTTATCGTTGCGGCGTTTATCGTTGCAGCGTTTAGCGTTGCGGCGTTTTGTGTTGCGGCATTTAGCGTTGGGGCATTTAGCGTTGGGGCATTTAGCTTTGCGGCGTTTTGCGTTGTGGCGTTTGGCGTTGCAGCGTTTAGTGTTGTGTCGTTTTGCGTTCCGCCGTTTTGTATTGCGGCATTTCGTGTTGTTGCAAATTGCGTTACGCCGTTTTGCGTTACAGCGTTGTGGCGTTTGGTGTTATACTGTTATTGCATAGCGAAGTATGGTATTGTGATATTTCTCTTCACGCCGTTGTGTGTTACATGTTGCATTGTGACATTTATTTGTCATCGGGAGTGTGTTGCTCGATGTTAGCATGTTAGCATGAAGCTAATTAGCAATTAGCCAGCACTTTCGCATGGAAGCAAAGAAGTTGATTGGTCGATTTTGGATAAAAGCCAAACCTCCTGCTCATTTAGCCTACAAAGCACACCTGTGCACTTCTTCACGCCGCCGCTCTTCTTGCCGTGTGTCCCCAACTTGCAGGCGAAGTTCTCCTCCCAGAACTCAGCGAACCAAACGTTCCTGCGGTTGTTGGCCAGCGAGCGACTCTTGAAGTAGCGATCAAAGGCTGCAGAGGAACAAAGCAACGTATGAATACAAATATGTCACCTAAGAAAATAACCTCAGGTTAAAATATTTCAACAACATTGTGTAACACAACATAGTTGAAAACAACATTGTGTAACACAACATTGTGTAATACAACATTGTGTAAAACATCTTGTAACACAACATTGTGTAAAACAACATTGTGTAAAACAACATTGTGTGAAACACAACATTGTGTAACACAATATTGTATAACACAACATTGTATAAAACAACATTGTGTAAAACAACATTGTGTAACACAACATTGTGTGAAACAACATTGTGTAAAACAACATTGTGTAAAACAACATTGTGTAACACAACATTGTGTAAAACAACATTGTGTAACACAACATTGTGTAACACAACATTGTGTAACACAACATTGTGTAAAACAACATTGTGTAACACAACATTGTGTAACACAACACTGTGTAAAACAACATTGTGTAAAACAACATTGTGTAACACAACATTGTGTAACACAACATTGTGTAAAACAACATTGTCTAACACAACATTGTGTAACAAAACATTGTGTAACACAACATTGTGTAAAACAACATTGTGTAACACAACATTGTGTAACACAACATTCTATAAAACAACATTGTGTAAAACAACATTGTGTAAAACAACATTGTGTGAAACAACATTGTGTAACACAACATTGTGTAACACAACATTGTGTAACACAACATTGTGTGAAACAACATTGTGTAACACAACATTGTGTAAAACAACATTGTGTAAAACAACATTGTGTAACACAACGTTGTGTAACACAACATTGTGTAAAACAACATTGTGTGAAACAACATTGTGTAACACAACATTGTGTATAACAACACTGTGTGAAACAACATTATGTAGCACAACATTGTGTAACACAACATTGTGTAAAACAACATTGTGTAAAACAACATTGTGTAAAACAACATTTTGTGAAACAACATTGTGTAACACAACATTGTGTAACACAACATTGTGTGAAACAACATTGTGTAACACAACATTGTGTAAAACAACATTGTGTAAAACAACATTGTGTAACACAACGTTGTGTAACACAACATTGTGTAACACAACATTGTGTAAAACAACATTGTGTGAAACAACATTGTGTAACACAACATTGTGTATAACAACACTGTGTGAAACAACATTATGTAGCACAACATTGTGTAACACAACATTGTGTAAAACAACATTGTGTGAAACAAAATTGTGTAACACAACATTGTGTAACACAACATTGTGTAAAACAACATTGTGTAACACAACATTGTGTAACACAACATTCTATAAAACAACATTGTGTAAAACAACATTGTGTAAAACAACATTGTGTAACACAACATTGTGTAACACAACACTCTATAAAACAACATTGTGTGAAACAACATTGTGTAACACAACATTGTGTAACACAACATTGTGTGAAACAACATTGTGTAACACAACATTGTGTAAAACAACATTGTGTAAAACAATATTGTGTAACACAACGTTGTGTAACACAACGTTTTGCAAAATGTTGTGTTACACAATGTTGTGTTACACAATGTTGTGTTAGACAACGTTGTTTTATACAATGTTGTGTTACACAATGTTGTTTCACACAATGTTCTTTCGCACAATGTTGTGTTACACAATGTTGAGTTACACAATGTTGTTTCACACAATGTTCTTTCACACAATGTTGTGTTACACAATGTTGTGTTACACAATTTTGTTTCACACAATGTTGTTTTACACAATGTTGTGTTACACAATGTTGTGCTACATAATGTTGTTTCACACAGTGTTGTTATACACAATGTTGTGTTACACAATGTTGTTTCACACAATGTTGTTTTACACAATGTTCTGTTACACAATGTTGTGTTACACAACATTGTGTGAAACAACATTGTGTAACACAACGTTGTGCAAAACAACATTGTGTGAAACAATATTGTGTAACACAACATTGTGCAAAACAACATTTTGTAACACAACATTGTGTGAAGGAACATTGTGTAACACAACATTTTGTAACACAACATTGTGTGAAGGAACATTGTGTAACACAACATTGTGTAACACAACATTGTGCAAAACAACATTGTGTAATACAACATTGTGCAAAACCACACAATAAAGTAAAGAAAATGGAAAAGAAAAAAAGAGAAAAGAAAAAGATGAGGTATAAGAAGAGGAGGTGAAGTAAAAAGGTGAGAAGTGGAAGAAGGTGAGTAGTAAAAAGGTGAGAAGTGGAAGAAGGTGAGGAGTAAAAAGGTGAGAAGTGGAAGAAGGTGAGGAGTAAAAAGGTTCTGACCGTCCACTGATGCCCTCTTTGGCAGGATGGTGATGGCACCTTCAGCCGCACGCTCCTGCTGCAACACAGGTGAGATCTTGGAGCCCCAGCTGTCAGAGCCCACCCACAGGAAGTGACCTGTCAGCTTGTTGCGCTTCACCGCCTCCAGGATGCGCCTGCTCAGGAGACACAGGTGAGACCACAGTCACACGCAGGTGAGACCACAGTCACACACAGGTGAGACCACAGTCACACACAGGTGAGACCACAGTCACACACACACAGGTGAGACCACAGTCACACACAGGTGAGACCACAGTCACACACACACAGGTGAGACCACAGTCACACGCAGGTGAGACCACAGTCACACACAGGTGAGACCACAGTCACACACAGGTGAGACCACAGTCACACACAGGTGAGACGACAGTCACACGCAGGTGAGACCACAGTCACACGCAGGTGAGACCACAGTCACACGCAGGTGAGACCACAGTCACACACACACAGGTGAGACCACAGTCACACACAGGTGAGACCACATGATGAAATATCATGAAATATTATAGATATATGGATCAAATAATGAAATATACACATTTTATAGATACAATAATAAAATATATAAATATTATGGATACAGTAAAAAATATATAAATATTATGAACAAAATTATGAAATATATAAATAAAGATTTAGTAATGAAATATATATTATGAATACAATTATGAAATATATAAATATAGATTAAGTAATGGAATATATAAATATAGATTTAGTAATGAAATATATATTATGAATACAATTATGAAATATATAAATATGAATACAATAATGGAATATATAGATATTATGACAATAATAAAAAATATAAACATTATGAATACAATAATGAAATGTATAATTATAGATTCAATAATGAAATATATAAATATTATACATGAAATACAGTATATAAATATGAATACAATAAAATATATAAATATTATACATTTAATACTGAAATATATAATTACCATGAATACAATAATGGAATACAAAAATACTATGGATACAGTAATACAGTATAGAAATAATAGAAACAAAATTATGAAATATATAAATATTATAGATTAAGTAATGGAAAATATAAATATTATGAATACAAACATTTAAATATATAAATACTATGAATACAATTATGAAATATATAAATATTATTAATATATTTATGAAATATATATAAATATTATGAGTACAATAATGAAATATATAATTATAGATACAATAATAGAATATATAAATATCATAGATTAAATACTACAATATATAAATATGAATACAATAAAGTATATAATTATAGATGCAATAATAAAATATATAAATATCATAGATTAAACACTAAAATATATAAATACGAATACAATAAAATATTATAGATTTAATACTGACATATATAAATATTATAGATTTAATACTGACATTTATAAATATTATGAATACAATAATGAAATATATAAATATTATGGATACAATAATAAAATATTATGAACTAAACTATGAAATATATAAATATTATAGATCAAGTAATTAATTATATAAATATTATGAATACAATAATGAAATATATAAATACTTTGAATACAATTATGAAATATATAAATATGAATACAATAATGAAATGTAATGAATATAAGTCTGAAATATATAAATGATATGAATAAAATAATGAAATATATAAATATTATGAATACAATAATAAAATATATAAGTATAGATACAATGATAAAATATATAAATATTATAGATTAAATACTACAATAAATACATATGAATACAATAAAATATATAAATATAGATTTATTACTGAAATATATGAATATTATGAATACAATATTGAAATATATGATTGTAGATTCAATATATAAATATTGAAATATATATATATATAGAAATGTATAAATATTATGAATACAATAATGATATACATAGTTATGGATGCAGCAATAAAATATATAAATATGAACAAAATTATGAAATTTATAAATATTATAGACTAATTAAATATATAAATATGAATACAATGAAATATATAAATTTTATGAATACAAATATAAAATATATAATTTTAGATACAATAATAAAATATATAAATATAGATTAAATACTCAAATATATAAATATGAATACTATAAAATATATAAATATTATAGATGTAATACTGATATATATATAAATATTATGAATACAACATTGAATATTATAGATTCAATATTGAAATGTATAAATATATAAATAATATAAATATAATAATGAAATATTTCTGAGGTTACATTTGAGTGAATTTGCAGACTTGCTCAAGAAGACATTTTGGACTTTATGGAAGTTCTAGAAGGTGTTGCCTTCATGCGCTGCTTCAACGTCAGCATTTTGGCCTCTCATCGTTGGCTTCTGAGGCATTCAATGACTGCGTGGGCCAGCGGCCGTTTGTCAGCCGGCGTACCGAATGTCGTCCTCGTTGGCGAAGGTGATGACGGCGCGAGCGTTGGGCGTCTCCAGCAGACGCAGGACCATCTTGTCGAACTCGCCGGCTTTGGGCTCGCGGGGGATCTTCAGGGACTGAGCGATGCACACGCCTCCTGAAGGACACCAGAGAGACACCACAGCGCTCTGAGTTCTGAGCTGTCCTTGAACACATCGCAGCCAACACACGCATTAGACGCTGGAAAAGGCTTTGAAGAGATCAATCAACCAATCAGCCATATTGGAATTCTATGTGGGGGCTTGCTATGATATGCTGTGATGTGGTGTATTTACAGCTGGTGCTGAAATCAGTGGTGTGTACACACAAAATACACAGTACTTTTGAAACTACCACACTATTATTTGACACAAAAATACCAGGAGCAATTAAAAAAAACTTTTATCATGCAAGAAGCCTATTGATTTTAACCAGTTTAAAAAACATCAAACATAAATATGAATACTTTCTTAATCATTTTAAAATGTTATCTTTTAAAAATATATTATATTCGGTGTACATTACTATAATATTTTATACAAAATATCACATTCTGGAAAAAATAAAACATCTTCCCTTATGATGATGATGATGATGATAATGACGATGCCTTTCATGGCAGAGGGCACGAGTTCGATTCCCAGCTGGAAATGTGCCATCGTAAAACTAAACCAAAAATATTAATGCTGTCGGGAAAAGTTTCAAATATTAAATGCAAACCATTTGAAATATTTTTGAATAGATTACTTTTTGTATACATTATTTTAACAGGCTTTAAACTAAATGTTGCATAGCATGGTTTATAGTAATATATTTGGTAAATATTATTTTACCATATTTTATAGTGCTATATTTTGTCAAAATTATATCAAATAATGTTATGTGTATATCATTTCGACAAATACTATATTTGGAACATACGTTAAATTATAATGTGTAGCGGTTATTTTAACATATTTTTGCTATTATATCATGTCGATATTTTTTTCCAATATTCTACAATGTATTTTGTAAATAATATTTTATCAAATTTTATAATATCATATTTTGTAGATTTAATTTCTACTACATTCAATAATATATTTTGGAAATAATAATAATATGTATTATTATTTTATAGTATTATATTTTGTACATATGATATAAAATAATACTATGTATATATTGTTTTAACAAATGTTATATTATATTTGGAACTCCTATTAAATTATATTTTGTAGCTGTTATTTAACATATTTTTTTTTACATTATGTTTTGTATATATATATATATATATATATATATATATATATATATATATATATATATATATATATATATATATATATATATATATTTTACAATATTCTTTAATATATTTTGTAACATATTTTATAATATCAAATTTGTAAATATAGTTTTGCTATATTCAATAGTATATTTTATAATTAATATTTTTCGAGCATATTTTACAGTATTATATTTTGTACATATGATATAAAATAATATCTATATATTATTTTAACATATTTTATTTTATATTTGGAACATACGTGAGATTAAAGTTTGTAGCTCTTATTTTAACATGTTTATAATATATTTAGTAGGTTTTCTTTACTATATTCTATAATATATTTTGTAAATATTATTTTAATATATTTTATAATATTATATTTTGTAGATTTATTTTTACTATATTCCATAATTTGTTTTGTAAATATTTTAACATATTTTGATATATTTTGTAGATATATTTGTATTACATACTATAATATATTTTGTAAATATTATTTTAATATATTTCATATTATATATTGTAGATTTTTATTTTACTATATTCTATAATCCATCCATCCATCCATTTACTACCGCTTATTTAAAAATATTTTATAATATTATATTTTGTAGATTTATTTTTACTACATTCCATAATATATTTTGTAAATATTTTAACATATTTTGATATGATATTTTGTAGATATGGTTTTATCCTATTCTATAATATATCTTGTAAATATTATTTTCATATATGTTATCATATTATATTTTGTAGATCTTTTTTTACTATATTCTACAATATGTTTTGTAAATATTATTTTGATATATTTCATAATATTATATTTTGTAGATTTATTTGTACTATATTCAATAATATGTTTTGTAAATATTTCAATGTATATTGATATGACATTTTGTAGACATATTTTTATTATATTCCATAATATATTTCACTCTGGTCCGATGGTAAACAAACAGAAGGATTCAGACAAAAGTACATTTAATCGTGGAAAAAGTTCCTACGTTTTAATGTAAGCGCTTGTCGTCTGCATGAAAATGTGAGGCTGAGAGAACGCGGACTTCGTGAGGCGGCTTTGAAGAAAGACGACGTGTGCAAACACGAGGCGTTGAATGATGACATGAATGCTAACGATGCTAGCTAAGCAGCGGAATGATGACATGAATGCTAACGATGCTAGCTAAGCAGCGGAGTGATGACATGAATGCTAACGATGCTAGCTAAGCAGCGGAGTGATGACATGAATGCTAACGATGCTAGCTAAGCAGCGGAGTGATGACATGAATGCTAATGATGTTAGCTGAGCAGCTGATTGGTGACATGAATGCTAACGATGCTACCTAAGCAGCTGCAGTAACGCTCGCTGTATTTAATAATTCAAAGAAGTAATATTAGTATGAGGCAGGGATGCTAAGGCGCTAACATTAGCATCCCTTGGAAGCTCACTCCATTCACTTTCCAACAGGCTGTGTTGTTAGCATTCCAAAGCAAAGTTTGTAAAGAAGTTATTACTTATGCTTTTAAAACTGTAGTTTATTATTATTATTGTTATTATTATTTATTTTTACTATTATTTTTATTGTTACTATTATTATTATTGTTGTTATTATGATTTATTACTATTATTATTGTTATGTATTATTACTATTATTATTATTATTGTTATTTATTATTAATATTATTATTGTTGCTATTATTGTTATTATTATTAATATTATCATTTTTGTTATTATTACGTATTATTACTACCTTTATTCTTGTTACTATTATTATTATTATTATTATTTATTATTACTATTATTATTATTGTTACTATTGTTTATTTTTTTAAACAGGAAAAAACACGAACGTTGAGATCTTGATCCTGATTGGTAGAAACGACGATGATGTCACCCTGAAGTAGCGATTGTTCGGTAGCTCCTCCTACACATTTGTAGTGGGCGGAGCCTGACTGGCAAAACTGCAGCAGGAGGACTTTGATTGATTGATTGAGACTTTTATTAGTAGATTGCACAGTACAGTACATATTCCGTACAATTGACCACTAAATGGTAACACCCCAATACGTTTTTCAACTTGTTTAAGTCGGGGTCCACGTTAATCAATTCATGGTAGGACGCACAAATAAGAAGATACGCAAATAAATAAGGACACACAAATAAAAAAGACACAAATAGAAGGACACACAAATAAAAAGACACTTAAAAAAGACACGAAACAAAAAAAGGACACACTTAAAAAAAGACACACAAATAAAAAAGGACACAAATAAAAGTACACACAAATAAATGGACACACAAATCGAAAGACAGAATAAAAAAGACAACTAAAAAGACACACATAAAAAGACACATAAAAACACAAATAAAAAGAGAAACAAATGAAAATAGACACACAAATAAAAAGACACAAAAAAGACACCAAAATAAAAAGACACACATCTAAAAGGACACACAAATAAATGGACACACAAATAGAAAGACACAATAAAAAAGACAACTAAAAAGACACATTAAAAAGACACATAAAAGACACACAAATAAAAAGAAACACATAAAAAGACAAATAAAAAACGAAAATAGACACACAAATAAAAAGACGCAAATAAAAAGACAAATAAAAAGACACACAAAAAAGACAATAAAATAAAAAGACACACATCTAAAAGGACACACAAATAAATGGACACACAAATAGAAAGACACAATAAAAAAGACAACTAAAAAGACACACATTAAAAAGACACATAAAAGACACACAAATAAAAAGAAACACATAAAAAGACAAATAAAAAGAGAAAAAAAAATGAATAGACACACAAATAAAAAGACGCAAATAAAAAGACAAATAAAAAGACACACAAAAAAGACACCAAAATAAAAAGACACACAAAAAGACACACATCTAAAAGGACACACAAATAAAAAGACAAACAAATTCAAAAAAAGACACACAAATTTAAAAAAAGACACAAAAATAAAAAGACACACAAATAAAGACAAACAAATTAAAAAAGACACAAATTTAAAAAAGACACAAAAATGAAAAGACACACAAATAAAGACAAACAAATCAAAAAAGACACACAAATTAAAAAAAGACACAAAAATAAAAAGACACAAATAAAAAGAGTATTCTGGGGGGGTGTTGGGGGGGGGGGTGTAGATAAGAAAATCCTTTTGGAGGCGGAGGATTTTCTTAAAGCTCCGCTGGCACAAGAAACCCAAAAAGAAATACTTTATACTTCAATCTTTTCTAAGTCCTAAAGTGGAGGAGTTCAAGTACCTCGGAGTCTTGTTCACCAGTGAGGGAAGAGTGGATGGTGAGATCGACAGGCGGATCGGTGCGGCGTCTTCAGTAATGCGGACGCTGTATCGATCCGTTGTGGTGAAGAAGGAGCTGAGCCGGAAGGCAAAGCTCTCAATTTACCGGTGGATCTACGTTCCCATCCTCACCTATGGTCATGAGCTTTGGGTCGTGACCGAAAGGACAAGATCACGGGTACAAGCGGCTGAAATGAGTTTCCTCCACCGGGTGGCGGGTCTCTCCCTTAGAGATAGGGTAAGAAGCTCTGTCATCTGGGAGGAGCTCAAAGTAAAGCCACTGCTCCTCCACATGGAGAGGAGCCAGATGAGGTGGTTCGGCTATCTGGTCAGGATGCCACCCGGACGCCTCCCTAGGGAGGTGTTTAGGGCACGTCCGACCGGTAGGAGGCCACGGGGAAGACCCAGGACACGTTGGGAAGACTATGTCTCCTGGCTGGCCTGGGAACGCCTCGGGATCCCCCGGGAGGAGCTGGACGAAGTGGCTGGGGAGAGGGAAGTCTGGGCTTCCCTGCTTAGGCTGCTGCCCCCGCGACCCGACCTCGGATAAGCGGAAGAAGATGGATGGATGGATGGACAAATAAAAAGACACAAAAATAAAAATACAAACAAATTAAAAAGACACACAAATAAAAAGACACAAATAAAAAGACACACAATAAAAAGACACACACATTAAAAAGACACACAAATAAAAAGACACACCAAATAAAAAGACACACAATAAAAAGACACACACATTAAAAAGACACACAAATAAAAAGACACGCAAATAAAAAGTCACACAATAAAAAGACACAAATAAAAAGACACACAATAAAAAGACACAATAAAAAGACACACAATAAAAAGACACAATAAAAAGACACACAAACAAAAAGACACACAATAAAAAGACTGATCATGTGACTCACTTGCCATCTAAATGTTGTCATGTGCAATTTACACGTGCACACTCGTGGGGATGTGCACGTGTCTCTGGGGGGGGGGGTGGTGTTGGGGGAGGGGGGGTGTAGATAAGAAAATCCTTTTGGAGGCGGAGGATTTTCTTTAAGCTCCGCTGGCACAAGAAACCCAAAAATAAATACTTTATACTTCAATCTTTTCTAAGTCCTAAAATAACAAGTACTATCTACACCGTAGTATTAGTTCTACTACATTTTGTAATACTATCACTTTTATCTAACTACACACCAAACATCCTTCATTAACTCATATTGTACACACTAAACACTACTATTGTACACACTAAATACTACCATTGTACACACTAAATACTACCATTGTACACACTAAATACTACCATTGTACACACTAAATACTACTATTGTACACACTAAATACTACTATTGTACACACTAAATACTACCATTGTACACACTAAATACTACCATTGTACACACTAAATACTACCATTGTACACACTAAATACTACTATTGTACATACTAAATACTACTATTGTGCACACTAAATACTACCATTGTACACACTAAATACTACCATTGTACACACTAAATACTACTATTGTACACACTAAATACTACTATTGTACACACTAAACACTACCATTGTACACACTAAATACTACTATTGTACACACTAAATACTACTATTGTACACAATAAATACTCATATTGTACACACTAAATACTACTATTGTACAAACTAAATACTATTACTGTACACACTATGTACTCTATACTATACTAAATACTACTATTGTACAAACTAAATACTACTATTGTACACACTAAATACTACTATTGTACACACTAAATACTATTACTGTACACACTATGTACTCTATGCTATACTAAATACTACTATTGTACACACTAAATACTACTATTGTACACACTAAACACTACCATTGTACACACTAAATACTACTATTGTACACACTAAATACTACTATTGTACACACTAAACACTACCATTGTACACACTAAATACTACTATTGTACACACTAAATACTACTATTGTACACACTAAATACTACTATTGTACACACTAAATACTACTACTGTACACACTAAATACTCATATTGTACACACTAAATACTACTATTGTACAAACTAAATACTATTACTGTACACACTATGTACTCTATACTATACTAAATACTACTATTGTACAAACTAAATACTACTATTGTACACACTAAATACTACTATTGTACAAACTAAATACTACTATTGTACACCCTTAATACTACTATTGTACACACTAAATACTATTACTGTACACACTATGTACTCTATACTATACTAAATACTACTATTGTACACACTAAATACTACTATTGTACACACTAAATACTCATATTGTACACACTAAATACTATTACTGTACACACTATGTACTCTATACTACACTAACTACTACTATAGTACACACTAAATACTACTATTGTACACACTAAATACTCCTATTATACACACTAAATACTTTATTGTACACACTAAATACTCATATTGTACACACTAAATACTACTATTATACACAATAAATACTACTATTGTACACACTAAACACTACTATTGTACACAATAAATACTCATATTGTACACACTAAACACTACTGTTGTACACACTAAATACTACTATTGTACACACTAAACACTCCTATTATACACACTAAATACTACTATAGTAGACAAATACTACTATTATACACACTGAATACTACTATTGTTCAAACTAAATACTACTATTGTACAAACTAAATACTACTATTGTACAAACTAAATACTACTATTGTTCAAACTAAATACTACTATTATACAAACTAAATACTACTATTGTGTACACTAAATACCACTATTGTTCACACTAAATACTACTATTGTACAAACTAAATACTACTATTGTGTACACTAAATACTACTATTGTACAAACTAAATACTACTATTGTGTACACTAAATACTACTATTGTACACACTAAATACTACTAATGTACACACTATATACTCCTATACTAAATACTATTATTGTACACACTGAACACTACTATTGTACACACTAAATACTACTATTGTACACACTATATACTCCTATATTAAATACTTCTATTGTACACACTAAATACTACTATTGTACACATTAAATACTACTATTGTACACACTAAATACTACTATTGTACACACTATATACTCCTATATTAAATACTACTATTATACACAATAAATACTCCTACACTAAATACTATTATTGTACGCACTAAATATTACTATTGTATACACTAAATACTCCTATTGTACACACTAAATACTACTACTGTACACACTATATACTCCTCTTGTACACACTAAGTGCTAGTAATGTACACACTAACTACTACTATCGGACACACTAAATACTCATAATAAACAATACTATTGTACACACTAAATACAACTATTGTACACACTAACTAATACTATCGGACACACTAAATACTCATAATAAACACTACTATTGTACACACTAAATACAACTATTGTACACACTTAACACTACTATACCAAATACTCCTATAGTACACACTAAATACTGATATTGTACTGATATTGTACAACGGGCAACGGCTTCAGCTGGCCGGACAAACTTCGTAAGGGGGCGATGTTGGTATGGCACCGTTGGATGAAGAGTTAACCATATGGAACTAACGGCCAGGGACGAGTTCTGTTTTTAGGACAATGTCCACGTACCCGGACCAAAGCGATACCCTGAGGAGGAGGAGATTAGCCGTGGTCACTGGACATAGTGGGTTCAATAGCCCAGTAAGCCTACCAGTCTAGAAGACAGAACACTCTGACTAAAAAGCAAGCCCAGGGGCATAAGGGCAGTGACGGGAAACCCTGGAGAATCTCGATGTGACACTCAACCGTTGAGAGTCCCGCCAGGGTGGAGGAGTGTCGGGCCATGAACCTCGAAGGGGCCTACCCCAGGCTACTGGTGGTCATTGTTCTCTGTTCTGTGGTGGAGCCAGGCAACAGGTAAAACGGGTAACTGCGACTGGCTATAATGAGGAAGTTGGCACTGGTGGCATTGCGACTGATGCGGTGGAACGCTGAAGGACTCTCCAAAAAGAAAATCCCTTTTACAGAAAGACTCCACAAAGAAGACAGGTGTAGCTTGCATCCAGGAAACACACCTGGCAGACAACCTCCAATTTACCATAAGAGGATACCAGACCTACCGTGTGGCTTGACAAGGGCGACAAGAAGGTGACGTTTTCGTTCGAGTTAAGAATCACGCTCTTGCTAAGCTCATCACAGTGGATACCGGAGGTCAGGCAGAAACCCGTTGGAGTTAATCAATTTATATAGCCTTTAATCACAGGTGCCTCAAAGGGCTGCACAAACCACAATGACATCACTGGTCTGAACTCAAATCCTGGGTGACCAGCTGCAATGGATGCCAGGTGGGTACAGTTACTGCAAATTATTCATGATAATATGAGAGTCCAGTCCATTGGGGGCGAGCAGAGGATTGTAGGGGGTCTCCATCCAGGTGGTAGAGGAGTGGTCCACAGATATATCACTGGCGGGTAAATAGATCAGGATATACAATGTGTACTTCCAACCAGGTTGGCAATGGAAGTTCGCCAGGGACGCTGTGTGATAGTCGCCGATTTCAACAGCCATTCCAACAGCTGTGGATACAGCGAAACAGGTTCCAGAGGTGAGGAGTTAGAGGATTGGCAGATAGATCAACAACTACAACTGATGACCAAGGTAGATGACCGCCCCAACCTTCCACTCAAAAAGATGGTTAATGTCAACAACAACCGACTGAGCCTTTGCCACCAATGACCTGATAGTAAGTGGAGAACAACTGGTTTTAAACCAGTTGGCAATCCCAGACCCGTGAAGGTATCCTTCACTCTCAACCATCACCCTGAAGACTGCAATCCACTACTTAGGGGGAATTTTCAAAAAGAAAAGTACGACGAATACACCATTCTCACAGACGAGTACACAGCTGGTATCAATGCTCGAGGAAAAGATGTCAACAACATGGTAAATAATTTCAATACAGCAACAATAAAAGCAGATGCAGAAACTATACCCAGGAGAACCAGAAATAATTAAAGCTGCAAGCAGCGTTGGTCGGGTCCCCATTTTGGCTGGTGCTAGTCCTAGGTGTCCCAATACTTTTGTCCAGTGGTAGTCCTGAGTGAGACCTACATAGAGGTTTTTGTTTCGTGTCTCTACGATATTCGTACTGGGAGTTAGAGGAAGTTGTGTCTGTTTTTTTCCTAGGTGCTGCGGCACAGTGGTTCTGTTTCTTTGAAGGCTCATAAAATCAAAACCGTAGCACTTATTAAAACGCTTTCGCCAACTTTTAATCAGAAGGGTTCGATCTCTCTCCTGTAGTAGTTTGAAGCCAAAACGACAAACGCCCTCAGAGGAGATAATGTTTGATGTTTGGTGACCGCTTTTAAAAAAAAAATTGTTTTGAAGTGGGGATATCAAACTTCCTGTTGATTTTTGCTGAAGGATGTCAATCTATGAAATGTAGGTCTAAGTGAGACCTACGTAGAGGTTTTTGTTTCATGTCTCTAAAACGTTCCTACCGGAAGTTACAAGCAGTTTTGTCTGTGTTTTCCTCTGAGAAGCAGTTTTGTCTCTGTTTTATTCAAAAATTGCGCTAGAGCGCAATTTTGAGTTTTGGGGTTCGGTTTTTTTTAGATCGCAATTTCCACCAGTCCCGATGTGTGTAAAAATTTTGGTGAGTTTTGAAGTATTTTAAGGGGGTCAAATTACAGCTCAAAGAGGCAAAAATGAGTGTTTTTAGTCATTTTTTGTGTTGAAGGGGAAATTGCCAACTTCCTGTTGGTTTTTGCCCGAGGATGTGAAATTATGAATTGTAGGTCTAAGTGAGACCTACATACAGGTTTTTGTTTCATGTCTTTACGACCTACCTAGTGGGAGTTACAGGAAGTTTGTTTTTGTTTTTTTCCTAGGGGGCGCTAGAGCGCAATTTTGATTTTTGGGGTTTGGTTTTTTTACTAAAGTGTGCTGTCCCAGTTTTTCTATGTGTGTATAAAATTTGGTGAGTTTTGAAGCATGTTAAGGGGGGCAAAGTAGTGCGCAAAGCTGCGGAATAATAATCAACCTTACAATTTCAATAGGTTCCTTTGTACCTGTATAAAGGACTCCCTGTGGGAGTCCTTTATACAGGGTACATGCGAACCCTAACTACAATCCTTACTGGACAGGGGTAGTACAGTGGCAAAGAGGTCGCAATGGGAAGGTCCTGCTTTCAACCCCCGGTTTGGGAACTTTCTGTGTGGAGTTTTTTATGTTCTCCCCGTGACTGTGTGGATTCCCTCCGAGTACTCCGACTTCCTCCCACCTCCAAAGACATGCACCTGGGGATAGGTTGATTGGCTACACTAAATGGTCCCTAGTGTGTGAATGTGAGTGTGAATGTTGTCTATCTGTGTTGGCCCTGCCATGAGGTGGCCACTTGTCCAGGGCGAACCCTGCCTTCTGCCCTAGTGCAACTGAGATAGGCTCCAGCACCAGCCCCCGCGACCCTGGGAGGGACAAGAGGTAGAAAATTGGAACATCGGCAACAAAGACCTTACTTAATAACAATAACGCTAGCTGGCAAAATGCATCAGTGCCACAGACATGGAGGGATGCTACTATGACCCCAGTACACAAAAAGGTGGAAAGACAAAACCAAAGCAGATAGCTATAGGCTAAAAGGTCTCACCAGCTGTGTCTGTGGGGGGATTTTTCTGACACAGAAAGATGGAACATCAATAAAGCAATCCCCACTGGAAAACTCTGCACTAATTCCAAAGCTGAGTCAAGAGCACTACAGGCAGCAGCCAAAACAGCATTGGAGAAGAAAGAAGCCACACTGGACTCACTAGAGGGGGAACTGGAGAGTGCTCCCCCAGGTGATTCCCTTGTTCTGCTGGGTGACTTCAACCCTTAAATTGCTAACGACAGGGAAACCTGAAGAGGCGTGATTGGGAGAAACGGCCACCCAGATCTAAACCCGAGTGGTGTTTTGTTATTGGACTTTTGTGCTTGTCACAGATTATCTATAACGAACACCATGTTCAAACATAAGGGTGTCCATTTGTGCACTAGTCCGCAGTTCCAGGATCGACTTTAAGGTTGTGTCATCGGATTTGCGGTCTCATATTTTGGACACTCGGGTGAAGAGGTGGGTGGAGGTTTCTACGGATCACCCCCTGCTGGTGAATTGGCTCCGATGGTGGGAGACGATGCCGGTCAGACCTGGCAGGCCCAAACGCATTGCGAAGGTCTGCTGGGAACGCCTGGCAGAGTCTCGCGTCGGAGAGTTTCAATCCCCACCTACGGAAGAACTTTGAACATGTCACGAGGGAGGCACTGGAAATTGAGTGGACCATGTTCCGTGCCTCTGATGTCGAGGCGGATGATCGGAGCTGTGGCCGCAAGGTGGTTGGAGCCTGTCGTGGCGGTACTTTCGGCCGTCAAGCTCAAAAAGGACTCCTGTCGGTGATAAACATAATACCACACCATGCGAGACACAATCATTGTGTTCCCTTCTGTGTTGCAGATGTTTTACACATCAATTGGACAAGATATGATACAAGCTGTACACTGACTACTCTACAGTACACCCAACATAGTTCCTTGACAAGCTAAGTTGTCGTTCAAATGCTGGCCCTGGTGCCTTGCTCGAGGGTCCCCAGGAAGCAGACTAGCATGTCCCACAAAGCTGTCCTGGTTAGGAGACATTGTTGCTGCTGGAAGGTTTGAAAACCAAGGCGATCTTACGCAAGGCCGCCGTGATCCTACTGGACAACCGTCCCAAGCAAGTCCCAGGACTCGGATGTGTCTTCACGTCCCCTGGATTGTCACGGCGGTCATCTGATGAGCAGGACCGATTCAGGATCAGAGAAGTCCCCGGAAGACGTGAGTCAGTCTGGGGAAGTGACAATGATTGGTTGATGTCCTCCACAGATTCTTTGTCCAAGCAGTTCTCGGCCTGAGGGGTCAAGAACTGAAAAAAAGGGTGCAGGAGAAGCTTGTGGGAGTTGACCCTTAGATCAGGATCCAAGTCCAGCATCTTCTTGACCAGCAACACAAAGAGGTTCTCGGTGCTCTGAGGTCCCATGACGTCCTCCATGACGAGCTGCAGCTGGTCCAGGGAGCTGAGCATGAGCAAACGCACGTCCTTAGGCTGACATCCTGTCTCATTGGCAAACTGCTCGGGCGACTTCAGCGTCCAACGGTGCTCGCCGTCGGAGTCGTGCAGGAAGTAGTGTCCTACTTCCTTCCCGCGGTCCAGCACCTCATCCGCAGGCTGGCCTTGAGTGTTGGAGACAAAGTTCAAGATGTCGTACTCACTTCTGCCGGGATAGAGAGGCTGTCCCGTGGCCATCTCCACGGCCACCAGGCCAAGCGACCACACGTCCACCGTCTCGTTAAAGGGGACTCCCAGAATGACTTCGGGCGCTCGGTACCACAAAGTCTGCACACAATCTCCAGGGACGATGTCCCACACGTTCTTGGCCAGACCAAAGTCGGCCAGCTTAACCTTCAGCGGCTGCTGGTGGCGGTCCACCACCATGATGTTCTCGGGCTTGATGTCTCCGTGAACCAGTCCCATGCTGCTCATGTGGGACAAGGCCGTGGCCAGTTGGTGCACCATGGGCCTGAGCTGCTGGATGGACAGCGCACTCTGACCCTGCATGAACTCGCGCAGGTTCTGGTCCAGAAGTTCAAAGTTAAGGCAGATGTTCTCCTTATGGAAGAAGAAGCCGTCCCACCTGACGATGTTGCACTCGTCGGGATCCAGGCGCCCCAACTGCTTGAGGACGGAGATCTCCTCTTTGGCGTCGTTCATCGAGTTCTGGTAGTTCTTGAAGACTTTGATGGCCGCCACGGCATCTGTGTCCGTGTCGCGGCACTTGACCACCACGCCAAAGGTTCCCTCGCCGAGGACGTCCTCCACCGTGTGACGCCCGCCCAGCATGACCCCCTTGTACATCTTTAAGTCGTCTGCATGGACAATAGCAGAACAAAGAGTCACCGACCTGAACCGAGTCTTTACCCCTACTGTTTCTTCAACATGGCCGACGTGTGGACAGAAGACAACGCAAACACCGGCCAAAACATTAGGTACACCTGGACGATGCCGTCCAAACAGCCGTTAAGACGTTAGCGGAACACACGTGAGACATTTGAATTGTGCGATATTTAGATGGGTTCTGAAGTCCATCTGCTCAACGGAAACCAACAAAAATCGTGCTTCTGTTAGCGGCTACATGCTAGCTACAAGCTAACTTCATGGAAACAAACTAAATCTTGTCTTTTTCGCAGCTACACACTAGCTACAGTAGATGCTAACTTCATGTAAACAAACAAACTTCTTTTTAGCAGCTACACCTTTACTTCATGCTAACTTCACGGAAACAAACTAAATCTTGTTTAAGTTGGTGGATACCCATTAGCTACATGCTAGCTCAATGGAAACAAATCTTGTTTTTGTTAACGACGACACACTAGCTACATGCTAACTCAACGGAAACCAACTCAATTTGTTTTTGTTAGCGGCTTCACACTAGTTAGATACTAACTCAATGGAAACTAACCGAATCTTGTTGTTTGTTAGCGACTACAGGCTAGCTACATTCTAGCTGGTGAAAACAAACTAACTCTTGTTTTTGTTGACAGCTATACATTAGCGTCATGCTAACTTCATGTAAAGAAACAAACCGTTTGTCCTAGCAGCTACACATTAACAAACTAAATCTTGTGTTTGTTCGCAGCTACACCTTAGCTACAGTACATGCTAACTTCATGTAAACAAACAAACTTTTTTTTAGCAGCTACACCTTAACTTCATGCTAACTTCACGGAAACAAACTAAATCTTGTTTAAGTTGGTGGCTACCCACTAGCTAAATGCTAGCTCAATGGAAACAAATCTTGTTTTTGTTAACAACTACACACTAGTTATATGCTAACTCAACGGAAACCAACTCAATTTGTTTTTGTTAGCGGCTTCAAAACTCAATGGAAACTAACCAAATCTTGTTGTTTGTTAGCGACTACAGGCCAGCTACATGATAGCTGGCGAACAAACAGTTTTTCTTAGCAGCTACACATTAACAAACTAAATCTTGTTTTTGTTGGCAGCTACCCACTAGCTACCTGCTACCTTTGTGTTAACAAACTCAATCTTTTGTTTGGTTAGCGGCCACACACTAGCTACATGCTAGCTCAATGGAAATAACTGGAATCTTGTTTTTGTTAGCGGCTACAGGCTAGCTACATGCTAGCTGGTGAAAACAAACTAATTCTATCAGGAGGCCACGCTCCCTTATCGTTGATGCCACGCCCTGGGCTAAATTCCTGCCGTATCAAAATACATGAAAGTGAAAAATGAAAATAAAAAATGTGCTTAAAAGGATTCCCAGAGTGAGTCATAGATATATACTGCTGCTAGGATCCTGATGAGAGTGCGGAAATACGACCATATCACACCAATTCTCAAATCCCTTCACTGGCTTCCTGTTGTGTTGAATACAAAGTCTCCCTACTAACCCACCAGTGCCTCCATGGAAATGCCCCCCTCTACCTCAAAGAACTGCTCACCCCCAAATCCTCCACACGACACCTCCGCTCCGGACAGGCTAACCTCCTCCAACCTCCGAGGACAAAGCTACGAACTATGGGAGACCGGGCTCCCAGTCTGTGGAATGCTCTCCCTGACCACCTGAGGGCACCACAGACTGTGGATGCTTTTAAAAAAGGCTTAAAAACCCTTCTTTTTAAAAAGGCCTTTTTATAGATATATGCATACTAGTTCTAGCTATTAGGCTGTTCTAGTTTTTATTTATTTTTTTTATTTTTATTATGTTTTTATTATTATTATTACTTTCAATACACTGCAGCACTTTGCGGTTGTTTGCTCAATGTAAAGTGCTTTTTACAAATAAAATCTATTATTATTATTATTATTATTATACAACCTGACAAAAAAGTAAAATTCTACCCCGCCTACCGCCCGAATGCAGCTGAGATAGGCTCCAGCACCCCCCGGCAACCTCGAAAGGGACAAGCGGTAGAAAATGGATGGAATACACAGCCATAATGGATCGTCACATTTACGCAAATGTACTGTAAAATGTAACATGACGTTTTTTTAACTTCCTCGATTGCATGAGTCGAACTTTTTGTTCGAGAAACCCGGGTCGTTCCGATCTGTCCACACTCGTATTGATCAACCGTGCTCATTGATTGATTGATGATCAATCCCGATCAACCTACCAGTCTGGTTCATTTTGGGCTCGCTGATGGCCGCCATGTTTGCAGAGCCAGCCGGTCAGCTTGACGCGCATCTCCGGTATCGCATGTGGTGTTGTTGTTGTTGTTGTGTTGTTGTTGTGTGCCCGCTCGTGTCACCCTCAAAGACGGCAAAACCTTGCCCTCTCTGTGACATCACCTTCTAAAGAGGAATGTTGTGCATCAAAGAGTGAGGGAGTTCGCACGCTAACATGTGCTAACACACATGCTAACGATATTTTTGACCGATATTTCATACGAGTGAAATCATCTCTCACACGAGTTTGCGTGATCATGTCACCATGGCGACCGCGATGATTCCAGTTGACCAATCACATGTCGGGATTTAGCATGCTAGCGTGTTAGCACATCCCCTGCCATGACTTCACAATGGGAATGTTGACAACCAATGTGTGAACTTATGTATGTATATTTATATATATATGTATGTTTATGTGTATATTTATAAATACATATATTTAGCAGGTATACACCTCAGTGTCATATATATTATGGTATGTCACTGATGCTAAATGCCAACATGCTATTGTTAGCATGTTGGCGTAATACTGTTGGCATGCTAGATTTTGTTCTTCATGTCTCATGTTCATGTCTCATCTTCTCCATGTCTCATGTACTTCATGTCTCATGTTCTCCATGTCTCATGTACTTCATGTCTCATGTACTTCATGTCTCATGTTCTCCATGTCTCATGTTCTCCATGTCTCATGTTCTCCCTGTCACATGTTCTCCTTGTCTCATGTTCTCCATGTCTCATGTTCTCCCTGTCGCATGTTCTCCCTGTCGCATGTTCTTCATGTCTCATATTCTTCATGTCTCATGTTCTCCATGTCTCATGTTCTCCATGTCTCATATTCTCCATGTCGCATGTTCTCCCTGTCGCATGTTCTTCATGTCTCATATTCTTCATGTCTCATGTTCTCCATGTCTCATGTTCTCCATGTCTCATGTTCTCCCTGTCGCATGTTCTTCATGTCTCATATTCTTCATGTCTCATGTTCTCCATGTCTCATGTTCTCCATGTCTCATGTTCTCCCTGTCGCATGTTCTCCATGTCTCATGTTCTCCCTGTCGCATGTTCTCCTTGTCTCATGTTCTACATGTCTCATGTTCTCCCTGTCGCATGTTCTCCCTGTCGCATGTTCTCCATGTCTCATGTTCTCCATGTCTCATGTTCTCCCTGTCGCATGTTCTCCCTGTCGCATGTTCTTCATGTCTCATATTCTTCATGTCTCATGTTCTCCATGTCTCATGTTCTCCATGTCTCATGTTCTCCCTGTCGCATGTTCTCCCTGTCGCATGTTCTTCATGTCTCATATTCTTCATGTCTCATGTTCTCCATGTCTCATGTTCTCCATGTCTCATGTTCTCCCTGTCGCATGTTCTCCCTGTCGCATGTTCTTCATGTCTCATATTCTTCATGTCTCATGTTCTCCATGTCTCATGTTCTCCATGTCTCATGTTCTCCCTGTCGCATGTTCTCCCTGTCGCATGTTCTTCATGTCTCATATTCTTCATGTCTCATGTTCTCCATGTCTCATGTTCTCCCTGTCGCATGTTCTTCATGTCTCATATTCTTCATGTTTCAAGTTCTCCATGTCTCATGTTCTCCATGTCTCATGTTCTTCGTGTCTCATGTTCTCCATGTCTCATGTACTTCATGTCTCATGTTCTTCATGTCTCATGTTCTCCCTGTCTCATGTTCTTCATGTCTCATGTTCTCCATGTCTCAGGTTCTCCATATTTCATGCTCTCAATGTCTCATGTTCTCCATGTCTCATGTTCGCCATGTCTCATTTTCTCCATGTCTCATGTTCTCCATGTCTCATGTTCTTCATGTCTCATTTTCTTCATGTCTCATGTTCTCCATGTCTCATGTTCTCAATGGCTTATGTTCTCCATATCACATGTTCTCCATGTCTCATGTTCTTCATGTCTCATTTTCTTCATGTCTCATGTTGTTTATGTCTCATGTTCTCCATGTCTCATGTTCTCCATGTCTCATGTTCTCCATATCTCATGTTCTCCATGTCTCATGTACTCCATGTCTCATGTTCTCCATGTCTCATGTTCTCCATATCTCATGTTCTTCATGTCTCATGTACTCCATGTCTCATGTTCTTCATGTCTCATGTTCTCCATGTCTCATGTTCTTAATGTCTCATGTTCTCCATGTCTCATGTTCTCCATGTCTCATTTTATTCATGCCTCATGTTCTCCATGTCTCATGTTCTTCATGTCTCATGTTCTCCTTGTCTCATGTTCTCCATGTCTCATGTTCTCCATGTCTCATTTTCTTCATGTCTCATGTTCTTCATGTCTCATGTTCTCCTTGTCTCATGTTCTCCATGTCTCATGTTCTCCATGTCTCATGTTCTCCATGTCTCATTTTCTTCATGTCTCATGTTCTCCATGTCTCATGTTCTTCATGTCTCAGGTTCTTCATGTCTCATGTTCTCCATATCTCATGTTCTCCATGTCTCATGTTCTCCATGTCTCATGTTCTTCATGTCCCATGTTCTTCATGTTTCATGTTCTCCATGTCTCATGGTGTCCATGTCTCATTTTATTCATGTCTCATGTTCTTCATGTCTCATGTTCTCCGTGTCTCATGTTCTCCATGTCTCATTTTATTCATGTCTCATGTTCTCCATGTCTCATGCACTTCATGTCTCATGTTCTCCATGTCTCATTTTCTTCATGTCTCATTTTATTCATGTCTCATGTTCTCCATGTCTCATGCACTTCATGTCTCATGTTCTCCATGTCTCATGTTCTCCATGTCTCATTTTATTCATGTCTCATGTTCTCCATGTCTCATGCACTTCATGTCTCATGTTCTCCATGTCTCATTTTCTTCATGTCTCATGTTCTCCATGTCTCATGCACTTCATGTCTCATGTTCTCCATGTCTCATGCACTTCATGTCTCATGTTCTCCATGTCTCATGTTCTTCATGTCTCATGTTCTCCATGTCTCATTTTATTCATGTCTCATGTTCTCCATGTCTCATGCACTTCATGTCTCATGTTCTCCATGTCTCATTTTCTTCATGTCTCATTTTATTCATGTCTCATGTTCTCCATGTCTCATGCACTTCATGTCTCATGTTCTCCATGTCTCATGTTCTCCATGTCTCATTTTATTCATGTCTCATGTTCTCCATGTCTCATGCACTTCATGTCTCATGTTCTCCATGTCTCATGCACTTCATGTCTCATGTTCTCCATGTCTCATTTTCTTCATGTCTCATGTTCTCCATGTCTCATGCACTTCATGTCTCATGTTCTCCATGTCTCATTTTCTTCATGTCTCATGTTCTCCATGTCCCATGCACTTCATGTCTCATGCTCTCCATGTCTCATGTTCTCCGTGTCTCATGTTCTCCATGTCTCATTTTCTTCATGTCTCATGTTCTCCATGTCTCATGCACTTCATGTCTCATGTTCTTCATGTCTCATGCACTTCATGTCTCATGTTCTTCATGTCTCATGTTCTCCATGTCTCATGTTCCCCATGTCTCATGTTCTCCATGTCTCATGTTCTTCATGTCTCATGTTCTCCATGTCTCATGTTCCCCATGTCTCATGTTCTTCATGTCTCGTGTTCTCCATGTCTCATGTTCTCCATGTTCTCCATGTTTCATGTTCTCCATGTCTCATGTGCTTCATGTCTCATGTTCTCTATATCTCATGTTCTCCATGTCTCATGTTCTTCATGTCTCATGTTCTCCATATCTCATGTTCTCCATGTCTCATGTTCTTCATGTCTCATGTTCTCTATATCTCATGTTCTCCATGACTCATGTTCCTCATGTTCTTCATGTCTCATGTTCTCCATGTCTCATCTTCTCCATGTCTCATGTTCTCCATGTCTCATGCACTTCATGTCTCATGTTCTCCATGTCTCATTTTCTTCATGTCTCATGTTCTCCATGTCCCATGCACTTCATGTCTCATGCTCTCCATGTCTCATGTTCTCCATGTCTCATGTTCTCCATGTCTCATTTTCTTCATGTCTCATGTTCTCCATGTCGCATGCACTTCATGTCTCATGTTCTTCATGTCTCATGCACTTCATGTCTCATGTTCTTCATGTCTCATGTTCTCCATGTCTCATGTTCCCCATGTCTCATGTTCTCCATGTCTCATGTTCTTCATGTCTCATGTTCTCCATGTCTCATGTTCTCCATGTCTCATGCACTTCATGTCTCATGTTCTCCATGTCTCATGTTCTTCATGTCTCATGTTCTTCATGTCTCATGTTCCCCATGTCTCATGTTATTCATGTCTCATGTTCTCCATGTCTCATGTTCCTCATGTCTCGTGTTCTTGATGTCTCATGTTCTCCATGTCTCATTTTCTTCATGTCTCATGTTCTCCATGTCTCATGCACTTCATGTCTCATGTTCTCCATGTCTCATGTTCTCCATGTCTCATGTTCCCCATGTCTCATGTTCTCCATGTGTCATGTTCTTCATGTCTCATGTTCTTCATGTCTCATGTTCTCCATGTCTCATGTTCTCCATGTCTCATGTTCTCCATGTCTCATGCACTTCATGTCTCATGTTCTCCATGTCTCATGCTCTTCATGTCTCATGTTCTCCATGTCTCATGTTCTTCATGTCTCATGTTCTCCATGTCTCATGCACTTCATGTCTCATGTTCTCCATGTCTCATGCTCTTCATGTCTCATGTTCTCCATGTCTCATGTTCTTCATGTCTCATGTTCTCCATATCTCATGTTCTTCATGTCTCATGTTCTTCATGTCTCATGTTCTCCATGTCTCATGTTCTTCATGTCTCATGTTCTCCATGTCTCATGTTCTTCATATCTCATGTTCTCCATATCTCATGTTCTTCATGTCTCATGTTCTTCATGTCTCATGTTCTTCATGTCTTATGTTCTCCATGTCTCATTTTCTCCATGTCTCATGTTCTCCATATCTCATGTTCTTTATGTCTCATGTTCTCCATGTCTCATGTTCTCAAAGTCTCATGTTCTCCATATCTCATGTTCTCCATATCTCATGTTCCCCATGTCTTATGTTCCCCATGTCTCATGTTGTCCATGTCTCATGTACTTTATGTCTCATGTTCTCCATGTCTCATGTTCTCCATGTCTCATGTTCTTCATGTCTCATGTTCTCCATGTCTCATGTACTTTATGTCTCATGTTCTCCATGTCTCATGTTCTCCATATCTCATGTTCTCCATATCTCATGTTCCCCATGTCTTATGTTCCCCATGTCTCATGTTCTCCATGTCTCATGTACTTTATGTCTCATGTTCTCCATGTCTCATGTTCTCCATGTCTCATGTTCTTCATGTCTCCTGTTCTCCATGTCTCATGTTCTTCATGTCTCATGTTCTCCATGTCTCATGTACTTCATGTCTCGTGTTCCTCATGTTCCTTTGATGTGTCCTCAGGGGGGTAAGGTCTGAGCTCTAGGGTTTATGACTAGGCAACTTGGTCAACAAACACAGTGCAGTCTTTTAGCTTGCGGTGATGCCAAGGAGAATCCAGAGCTTGAAATCCCTCCCCGGTGGTTAAAGTAAGCATTTCAGCAGCTTTTCGCACAGTTAGCACACATGCTAGCTCTGCTAACATCAACGTTGATCTCTCCGCTGCATGAAAGGAGATATAAACGCGATGTGGCGGCGGCGTTGTGGCGGAGACTCACGGGAGGTCGAGGATCTCCGAGCAAAATCCCCGCAGCTGATGACACTTTGAACGCTTATAAGCAGGCGGAAGAGAAAATATTCATACATCATCAACGGGATTAATACGCTTTCAAGCTGCTGCTATTTATGACACACACACACACACACACACACACACACACACACACACACACACACACACACACACACACACACACACACACACACACACACACACACACACACACACACACACACACACACACAGATGGGAAAGTTCCCTTGATTGTGAAGTTATGTCAACAAACACTGTCCCAATACTTTTGAGGGAGTGTGTAATAGTGGCCTAGCTCCGCCCCCTGCTGATGTCCCAGCTGAAGTCCCAGCAGGAGACCTGCGACCGTCGCCATGGAGACGAGCTCAGTGAGGGTGGGGGGTGAGTTGGTGGGGCGCTAGCATGCAGAGGTACCACATGGACACCATGAGACATGGAGAACATGATACATGAGGAACATGAGACATGAAGAACATGAGACATGAGGAACATGAGACATGGAGAACATGAGACATGGAGAAGATGAGACATGGAGAACATGAGACATAAAGAACATGAGCATGAAGAACGTGAGACATGAGGAACTTGAGACATGAAGAACATGAGACATGAGGAACACGAGACATGAAAAACATGAGACATGGCAAACATGAGACAAGGAGAACATGAGACATGGCGAACATGAGACATGGAGAACATGAGACATGAACATGAGACATGAAGAACATGATACATGAAGAACATGAGACATGAGTAACAAGAGACATGGAGAACATGAGACATGAAGAACATGAGACATGGAGAACATGAGACATCGAGCAGATGAGACATGAATAAAATGAGACATGAAGAACATGAGACATGGAGAAAATGAGACATGAAGAAAATGAGACATGGAGAAAATGAGACATGGAGAATGAGACATGGAGAACATGAGACATGAGGAACATGAGACATAAATAACATGAGACATGGAGAACATGAGACACTGAGAACATGAAATATGGAGAACATGAGACATGAAGAACATGAGACATGGAGAACATGAGACATGAAGAACATAAGACATGGAGAACATGAGACATGAAGAACATGAGACATGGAGAACATGAGACAGGGAGAACATGAGACATGGAGAACATGAGACATGGAGAACTTGAAACATGAAGAACATGAGACATGAAGAACATGAGACATCGAGCAGATGAGACATGAATAAAATGAGACATGAAGAACATGAGACATGGAGAAAATGAGACATGAAGAAAATGAGACATGAAGAACATGAGACATGGAGAAAATGAGACATGAAGAAAATGAGACATGGAGAAAATGAGACATGGAGAATGAGACATGGAGAACATGAGACATGAGGAACATGAGACATAAATAACATGAGACATGGAGAACATGAGACATTGACAACATGAAATATGGAGAACATGAGACATGAAGAACATGAGACATGGAGAACATGAGACATGGAGAACATGAGACATGGAGAACATTAAACATGGGGAACATGAGACATGAGGAACATGAGACATGGAGAACATTAAACATGGGGAACATGAGACATGAGGAACATGAGACATGAAGAACATGGGACATGGACACCATGAGACATGGAGAACATGAGACATGGAGAACATGAGACATGAAGAACATGAGACATGGAGAACATGAGACATGGACACCATGAGACATGGAGAACATGAGACATGGAGAACATTAAACATGGGGAACATGAGACATGAGGAACATGAGACATGAAGAACATGAGACATGGACACCATGAGACATGGAGAACATGAGACATGGAGAACATGAGACATGAAGAACATGAGACATGGAGAACATGAGACATGGAGAACATGAGACATGGAGAACATGAGACATGGAGAACATGAGACATGGAGAAGATGAGACATGAAGAACATGAGACATGGAGAACATGAGACATGGAGAACATGAGACATGGAGAACATGAGACATGGACACCATGAGACATGGAGAACATGAGACATGGACACCATGAGACATGGAGAACATGAGACATGGAGAACATGAGACATGAAGAACATGAGACATGGACATCATGAGATATGGAGAACATGAGACAAGGAAAACATGAGCATGAAGAATGTGAGACATGGAGAACATGAGACATGAAGAACATGAGACATAGAGAACATGAGACATGAAGAACATGAGACATGAGGAACATGACACATGAAGAACATGAGACATGAGGAACATGAGACATGGAGAACATGAGACATGGAGAACATGAGACATGGAGAACATGAGACAAGGAAAACATGAGCATGAAGAATGTGAGACATGAAGAACCTGAGACATGAAGAACATCTGACCATAAAACTTCTCATCGTTACTTCCTTCCTCTCATTTTCTCATCTTCTCCTTAACACTCAAGATCTCCAAAGTAGTACTACTTTTCATCCTATACTTCTACTTCTCATCCTCTACTTCTACTTCTCATCCTCTACTTCTCATCCTATACTTCTACTTCTCATCCTATACTTCTACTTCTCATCCTCTACTTCTACTTCTCATCCTCTACTTCTACTTCTCATCCTGTACTTCTGCTTCTCATCCTATACTTCTACTTCTCATCCTCTACTTCTACTTCTCATCCTCTACTTCTACTTCTCATCCTGTACTTCTGCTTCTCATCCTATACTTCTACTTCTCATCCTCTACTTCTACTTCTCATCCTATACTTCTACTTCTCATCCTCTACTTCTACTTCTCATCCTCTACTTCTACTTCTCATCCTCTACTTCTACTTCTCATCCTCTACTTCTACTTCTCATCCTTTACTTCTACTTCTCATGTCGTCTATGACTGATGGATGGTTGGATGGAGCCATGCAAGGTAAGAGAAGAAGTACTGAGGTGAGGACAACCAATAAGAAATGAGGAACTGAGGTTTTCTCATCAGTCAGACATGAAGGCTGAGAGCAGACGCTAATCGCCATCAGCGCTCATCAATATTGGCTCACTGATCATGGCCAGCCTGCAGTCTTCATCACGTGTCATTAGCCTGCACGAACACACACACACACACACACACACACACACACACACACACACACACACACACACACACACACACACACACACACACACACACACACACACACACACACAGTACTAATGAAGCTGTGTGTGTGTGTGTGTGCGTGAAGGTTTATCGACCTCGTCATCAAACAAACATTAGGCGAGGCAACAGGCGGGTTAGCAGCTAGCTTGCATTAGCATGAGAGGTGCGCCGTGGAAAACCATCAACATTAAAACCTTTTTACTTGACTTCTTACTTGGATATAAATACTTTTACTGCGAATAGAATGAAATACTACTTGTAATAATAATATTATAATCACAAAATTGACTGCAGTACTATTAGTAGTACTAGTAATATTATAATCACATCATATACAATAGTACTGTTAGTAATACTAATATTATAATCGCATAATATACGGTAGTACTGGTAGTACTTAGTAGTATTACTAATATTATAATCACATATATGCGTACTACTGTTAGTAGTACTACTAATATTATAATCACATAATATACGGTAGTACTGTGAGTAGTACTACTAATATTATAATCACATAATATACGGTAGTACTGTTAGTAGTACTACTAATATTATAATCACATAATATACGGTAGTACTGTTAGTAGTACTACTAATATTATAATCACATAATATACGGTAGTACTGTTAGTAGTACTACTATTATTATAATCACATAATATACAGTAGTACTGTTAGTAGTACTACTAATATTATAATCACATAATATACGGTAGTACTGTTAGTAGTACTACTAATATTATAATCACATAATATACGGTAGTACTGTTAGTAGTATTACTAATATTATAATCACATAATATACGGTAGTACTGTTAGTAGTACTACTAATATTATAATCACATAATATACGGTAGTACTGTTTTAGTACTACTAATATTATAATCGCATAATATACGGTAGTAATGGGAGTAGTACTACTAATATTATAATCACATAATATACGGTAGTACTGTTAGTAGTATTACTAATATTATAATCACATAATATACAGTAGTACTGTTAGTAGTACTACTAATATTATAATCACATAATATACGGTAGTACTGTTTTAGTACTACTAATATTATAATCACATAATATACGGTAGTACTGTCAGTAGTACTACTAATATTATAATCACATAATATGCGGTAGTACTGGTAGTAGTACTACTAATATTATAATCGCATAATATACGGTAGTACTGGGAGTAGTACTACTAATATTATAATCACATAATATACGGTAGTACTGTCAGTAGTATTACTAATATTATAATCACATAATATGCGGTAGTACTGGTAGTAGTATTACTAATATTATAATCACATAATATACGGTAGTACTGTTAGTAGTACTACTAATATTATAATCACATAATATACAGTAGTACTGTTAGTAGTATTACTAATATTATAATCACATAATATACGGTAGTACTGTTAGTAGTACTACTAATATTATGATCACATAATACACGGTAGTATTGTTAGTAGTATTACTAATATTATAATCACATAATATACGGTAGTACTGTTAGTAGTATTACTAATATTATAATCACATAATATACGGTAGTACTGTTAGTAGTACTACTAATATTATGATCACATAATACACGGTAGTACTGTTAGTAGTATTACTAATATTATAATCACATAATATACGGTAGTACTGTTAGTAGTACTACTATTATTATAATCACATAATATACAGTAGTACTGTTAGTAGTATTACTAATATTATAATCACATAATATACGGTAGTACTGTTAGTAGTATTACTAATATTATAATCACATAATATACGGTAGTACTGTTAGTAGTACTACTAATATTATGATCACATAATACACGGTAGTACTGTTAGTAGTATTACTAATATTATAATCACATAATATACGGTAGTACTGTTAGTAGTATTACTAATATTATAATCACATAATATACAGTAGTACTGTTAGTAGTATTACTAATATTATAATCACATAATATACGGTAGTACTGTTAGTAGTACTACTATTATTATAATCACATAATATACGGTAGTACTGTTTTAGTACTACTAATATTATAATCACATAATATACAGTAGTACTGTTAGTAGTACTACTAATATTATAATCACATAATATACGGTAGTACTGTTAGTAGTACTACTAATATTATAATCACATAATATACGGTAGTACTGTTAGTAGTACTACTAATATAATCACATAATATAGAGTAGTACTGTTAGTAGTACTACTAATATTATAATCACATAATATACGGTAGTACTGTTAGTACTTAGTAGTATTAATAATATTATAATCACATGTATAGATAGTACTGTTAGTAGTACTACTAATATTATAATCACATAATATACGGTAGTACTGTTAGTAGTACTGTGGATCATCATCATCATTGTTGTGCATCATAACTTTGTACTTGTTGTGTATCATAACTTTGTACTTGTTGTGTATCATAACTTTGTACTTGTTGTACATCATAACTTTGGTATATAACTGTTTTACTAATTATATACAACAAATGTTTTACTTTGAAAAAAATAACGACGTCTTTTCAATTAACAGCAAGATCTCTCTGAGGGCTCATTAAGTAAACGTCCCGTCTTGTTAATTACAATAAGTTCATTATTGTAGGATATAATTATAATCATTAATTATTGTAGGATATAATTATAATCATTAATTATTGTAGGATATAATTATAATCATTAATTATTGTAGAATAAAATGATAATCATTAATTATTGTAGGATATAATTGTAATCATTAATTATTGTAGAATAAAATGATAATCATTCATTATTGTAGGATATAATTAAAATCATTCATTAATTATTGAAGGATATAATTATAATCATTAATTATTGTAGAATAAAATTATAATAATTAATTATTGTAGGATATAATTAAAATCATAAATTTTTGTAGGATATAATTATAATCATCAATTATTTTATGACATAAGTAGGGCAATTAATCATTCTAGAATATGATATAATAATACATTATTGTAGGATATAATTATAATTATTATTGTAGAATATAATTATAATAATTAATCATTGTAGAATATAATTATAATCAATTATTGTAGGATATAATTATAATCATTAATTATTGTAGGATATAATTATAATCATTAATTATTTCATGACATAAGTATGGCAATTAACCATTCTAGAATATAATAATAATAATAAATTATTGTAAAATATAATTATAATTAACTATTGTAGAATAAAATTATTATCATTAATTATTGTAGAATATAATTATAATAATTAATTATTGTAGGATATAATTATAATCATTATTTATTGTAGGATATAATTATAATCATTAATTATTGCGGAATATAATTATAATCAATCATTATTGTAGGATATAATTATAATACTTAATTATTGTCGGATGTAATTATATTAATTAAGTAATGTAGCATATAATTATAATAATGAATTATTGTAGGATGTAATTATAATAATGAATTTTTGTAGGATATAATTCTAATCATTTATTATTGTATGATATAAGTATGGTAATTAACCTTTCTAGATTATAATAATAATAATATATTATTGTAGGATACAATTATAATAATACATTTTTGTATGATATAAGTATGGTAATTAACCATTCCAGTATATAATAATTAGAACAAATAAATGTAGGATTTAATTATAATACTTAATTATTGTAGGATATAATTATAATAATACATTTTTGTATGATATAAGTATGGTAATTAACCATTCTAGTATGTATTAATAATAACAAATTAATGTAGGATTTAATTATAATACTTCATTATTGTAGGATATAATTATAATAATTAATTATTGTAGGATACAATTATAATCATTAATTATTGTAGGATATAATTATAATAATTAATTATTGTAAAATATAATTTTAATCAATTATTGTAGGATATAATTATATTAATTAATTATTGTAAGATACAAGTACGGTAATTAACCAGTCTAGGATACAATTATAATATTTAATTATTGTAGGATATAATTACAACCTTTGGAGTAATGACTTCAAGTAGGTTATAATCATGGTAGTTAATTATTGGGGGGTATAATTACAGTAATTAGTTATCCTAGGATATAATTATGGTCATTAATTACTGAAGGAAACAATTATGGTAATTAATTACTGAAGGAAATAATTACAACATGTAGAGTCATTCTTGTATTGTTGTTGTTTTCAAAAGTGTCAGAGGTGAGCAGGAAGTGGGAATTTCAAAGTAAAAGCTGAACGAGTAAGAAAGATCAGCACATATCATAGCAATCATCAAGCTGATTGGACGTGGAAGCTTCCCGGTAACTGTTGCCGCGGCAACGGCCCGTCAGTCCTACCTGACTCGCGGGAGATCTGCACGAAGGCGTCCACGCCGCTCTCGCCGTAGTTGCCCTCTGAGGCCAGCGTGGACACGTAGTTCCAGCCCATGGCCAGCACCACGTCCAGCATGCTCTGGGCCTGGTAGGAGTCTGGAGGAACCACGCGGGAGAAGAAGTCGTAGCGGGTGTTGTCGCTCAGCTCCGCCGCCGTCGACGCGTAGCTGACCTGAGGGATCTGAGGAGCACAACATCTGGTCAGCTGCTGCACCTGTCATGACATCATGATGTGGAGTGCATGAAAAAGTGGAACAGTTCTCTTTGACCACATGACCCTTTGTGAACACGTACGCAGTAAAAAATGACATCATGATGTAGAGTGCATGAAAAAGTGGATACATTTATTTCAGAGCAAGAACCCTATTGATTTGAATATTATTTAATTTTTTCAGAGCAAGAACACTATTAATTTTAATAATGACATGTATTTTATTTCAGAGCAAGAACACTATTGATTTTAATATTTAATTTATTTCAGAGCAAGAACACTATTGATTTTAATATTATTTCATTTTTTCAGAGCAAGAACACTATTAATTTTAATAATGACATGTATTTTATTTCAGAGCAAGAACACTATTGATTTTAATATTTAATTTATTTCAGAGCAAGAACACTATTGATTTTAATATTATTTCATTTTTTCAGAACAAGAACACTATTAATTTTAATAATGACATGTATTTTATTTCAGAGCAAGAACACTATTGATTTTAATATTTTATTTATTTCAGAGCAAGAACACTATTGATGTTACTATTATTTAATTTCTTCAGAGCAAGAACACTATTGATGTTACTATTATTTAATTTCTTCAGAGCAAGAACACTATTAATTTTAATAATGACGTATTTTATTTTAGAGCAAGAAAACTATTGATTTTAATATTTAATTTATTTTAGAGCAAGAACACTATTGATTTTACTATTAATTTTTTGCAGAGCAAGAACACTATTGATTTTAATATTTTAATTATTTTAGCACAAGAACACAATTGATTTTAAATATCTGAAACCTATATTAGTACATCGAAGGAAGAACACTACTGATTATAATATGACATGTATTTATTTAGAGCAAGAACACTATTGATTTTTTATATTATTTTATTTCAGAGCAAGAACACCATTGATTTTAAATAACTGAGACCTATATTAGTATGTCATTGCAAGAACACAACTGATTGTATTATTTATTTTATTTTAGAGCAAGAACACTATTGATTTTAAATATCTGAGACCTATATTATGTCAAAGCAAGAACACTATTGATTTTAATATTTATTTTTTTCAGAGCAAGCACACTACTGCTTTTATTTATTTTATTTCAGCGCAAGAACACTATAGATTTTAAATATCTGAGATCTATATTCTGTCAAAGCAAGAACACTATTGATTTTGAATATCTGATACCTATATCATTATGTCAAAGTAAGAACCCTATTAACCTAAGTTAACAACACTAAAATAGCTGTGTGAGCTACATGTTAACCTTACAATTTTTTAAGCTAAGTTAACAACACTAAGATAGCTATGTGAGCTACATGCTACCATTATATTTTAGCATCATGCTGGTTTAGTAACATTAACATAGCGGTGTCAGCTACATGCTATCGTTACATTTTAGCATCAAGCTAAGTTAACAACACTAAGATAGCTATGTGAGCTACATGCTACCATTATATTTTAGCATCATTCTAGTTTAGTAACATTAACACAGCTGTGTCAGCTACATGTTATCGTTACATTTTAGCATCATGCTAAGTTAACAATACTAAGATAGCTACGTGAGCAACATGCTACCAATACATTTTAGCATCATGCTAGGTTAGTAACATTAACACAGCTGTGTCAGCTACATGCTATTATTCCATTTTAGCATCATGCTAAGTTAACAACACTGAGATAGTTACGTGCGCTACATGCTACCGTTATATTTTACCATCATGCTAGTTTAGTAACATTAACATAGCGGTGTCAGCTACATGCTATCGTTACATTTTAGCATCAAGCTAAGTTAACAACACTAAGATAGCTATGTGAGCTACATGCTACCATTATATTTTAGCATCATTCTAGTTTAGTAACATTAACACAGCTGTGTCAGCTACATGCTATCGTTACATTTTAGCATCATGCTAAGTTAACAATACTAAGATAGCTACGTGAGCTACATGCTACCGTTACATTTTAGCATCATGCTAGGTTAGTAACATTAACACAGCTGTGTCAGCTACATGCTATCGTTACATTTTCGCATCATGCTAAGTTAACAACACTAAGATAGTTACGTGCGCTACATGCTACCAATACATTTTAGCATCATGCTAGGTTAGTAACATTAACACAGCTGTGTCAGTTACATGCTATCGTTACATTTTAGCATCATGCTAAGTTAACAATACTAAGATAGCTACGTGAGCAACATGCTACCAATACATTTTAGCATCATGCTAGGTTAGTAACATTAACACAGCTGTGTCAGCTACATGCTATTATTCCATTTTAGCATCATGCTACGTTAACAACACTGAGATAGTTTCGTGTGCTACATACTTCCGTTATATTTTAGCATCATGCTAGTTTAGTAACATTAACATAGCGGTGTCAGCTACATGCTATCGCTACATTTTAGCATCAAGCTAAGTTAACAACACTAAGATAGCTATGTGAGCTACACGCTACCATTATATTTTAGCATCATTCTAGTTTAGTAACATTAACACAGCTGTGTCAGCTACATGCTATCGTTACATTTTAGCATCATGCTAAGTTAACAATACTAAGATAGCTACGTGAGCTACATGCTACCGTTACATTTTAGCATCATGCTAGGTTAGTAACATTAACACAGCTGTGTCAGCTACATGCTATCGTTACATTTTCGCATCATGCTAAGTTAACAACACTAAGATAGTTACGTGCGCTACATGCTACCGTTATATTTTAGCATCATGCTAGTTTAGTAACATTAACATAGCGGTGTCAGCTACATGCTATCGTTACATTTTAGCATCAAGCTAAGTTAACAACACTAAGATAGCTACGTGAGCTACATGGTACCAATACATTTTAGCATCATGCTAGGTTAGTAACATTAACACAGCTGTGTCAGCTACATGCTATTATTCCATTTTAGCATCATGCTAAGTTAACAACACTAAGATAGTTACGTGCGCTACATGCTACCGTTATAGTTTAGCATCATGCTAGTTTAGTAACATTAACACAGCGGTGTCAGCTACATGCTATCGTTACATTTTAGCATCATGCTAAGTTAACAACACTAAGATAGTTACGTGCGCTACATGCTACCGTTATAGTTTAGCATCATGCTAGTTTAGTAACATTAACACAGCGGTGTCAGCTACATGCTATCGTTACATTTTAGCATAATGCTAAGTTAACAACACTAAGATAGCTACGTGAGCTACATGCTACCAATACATTTTAGCATCATGCTAGGTGAGTAACATTAACAGCTGTGTCAGCTACATGCTATCGTTACATTTTAGCGTCATGCTAAGTTAGCAACACCAGCATAGCTATATACGTTAGCATGTTCACTAAAGAAATGCTAAAAGTTCAAACTTACAACTTGTCTGTAAATGACTGACAGAGTTGGCAGAATGTATTTTAAGGTGTGTAGTGAAGCCTTTTTTCTTTTTTTTTTAAGCGACAAGCGGGTCGGAGGTTATTTTTACTTCATGGCGTCGTGAAAAGACTCAAGTAGAAAAATTGAGTGTCTTCTCTAAAAATGAAAAGAGTGAGAAAAAATAAGATGACATGTTATCGCGCTCATAAACACATTTCCCTGTTAAACTTCATTAACGAGTCCATTTTTGCATGGCCTCGCGCTCCCAAGACGTGTGAAAGCGAGGGCTCCTTTTCGCCCAATCAGGTGCGAGCTGCTAACACAGCAAAGCGCTAACGCAGCAAAGTGCTAACACAGCAAAGTGCTAACAAGGGGCATGTCAGAGGGAGGAGAAGGAGGTGGCGAAGCAGCCGGGAGGTGAAAAAAACAAAACGTGTGTGGAGGATGCATATATGTTCTTTTTACATAGCCATGTTTAGAGTAGCTAGTACTTTTCCTTTGTATATTCTACCAGTCTCTCTTTGTCTTCAGATTGTCTGTTTAGTGTCTTAAACCAGTGGTGCCCAACCACCGGGCCGCGGCCCACCGATTGGTACCGGGCCGCACAAGAATTAAAAAAAAATAAATAATAATAATAATAATTTTTTTTTTTTTTTTTTTATGAAATCAACATAAAAAACACAATATATACATTCTATATCAATATAGATCAATAGGGATACAGTCCGTAAGCTCACATGATTGTATTTATTTGTGTAAATAACACCCCCCCCCCCCTCTCTCTCACAACGCGTGAACCTGAACACATCACAATATGTGAACGCGTCACAATATGTGAACTAGAACGCATCACAATACGTGATCATGAACGCATCATAATACGTGAACCTGAAAGGGTCACAATACGTGAACATGAATGCATCACAATACGTGAACATGAACACATCATAAAACGTGAACCTGAAAGCATCACAATACGTGAACATGAATGTGTAACAATACGTGAACATGAACGCATCATAATACGTGAACATGAAAGCATCACAATACATGGACCTGAACACGTCACTACACGTGAACATGAACGCATCACAACACATGGACGTGAAAACATCATAATACGTGGACATGAAAGCATCACAATACATGGACCTGAACACGTCACTACACGTGAACATGAACGCATCACAACACATGGACGTGAAAACCTCATAATACGTGAACATGAACACATCATAACATGGGAAAGTGAAAGCATCACAATACGTGAACATGAATGCATCATAATACATGAACATGAACACATCATAATACGTGAACCTGAAAGCATCACAATACATGAACATGAACGCATCACAATACATGAACATGAACGCATCACAACACATGAACATGAAACCATCACAATACGTGAACATGAACGCATCATAATATGTGAACCTGAAAGCGTCACAATACGTGAACATGAATGCGTCACAGTAAGTGAACATGAACGCATCATATTACGTGAACATGAAAGCATCACAATACGTGAACCTGAACACGTCACTACACGTGAACATGAACGCATCACAACACATGGACATGAAAACATCATAATATGTGAACCTGAAAGCATCACCATTCGTGAAAATGAACACATCACAATACGTGAACATGAACGCATCGTAATACGTGAACCTGAAAGCATCACAATACATGGACATGAATGCATCACAGTACGTGAACATGAACGCATCATAATACGTGAACCTGAAAGCATCACAATACGTGAACCTGAACACGACGCTATACGTGAACATGAACGCATCGCAACACATGAACATGAATGCATCATAATACATGAACCTGAAAGCATCACAATACGTGAACATGAATGCATCACAATACGTGAAAATGAATGCATCACAATACGTGAACATGAACGCATCGTAATACGTGAACCTGAAAGCATCACAATACGTGGACATGAATGCATCACAGTACGTGAACATGAACGCATCATAATACGTGAACCTGAAAGCATCACAATACATGAACCTGAACACGACACTATACGTGAACATGAACGCATCGCAACACATGAACATGAACACATCATAATACGTGAACCTGAAAGCATCACAATACATGAACATGAACGCATCACAACACATGAACATGAAAGCATCACAATACGTGAACATGAAAGCATCATAATATGTGAACCTGAAAGCGTCACAATACATGAACCTGAATGCGTCACAGTACGTGAACATGAACGCATCAAAATACGTGAACATGAAAGCATCACAATACATGGACCTGAACACGTCATTACACGTGAACATGAACGCATCACAACACATGGACATGAAAACATCATAATACGTGAACATGAAAGCATCACAATACAAGGACCTGAACACGTCATTACACGTGAACATGAACGCATCACAACACATGGACATGAAAACATCATAATACGTGAACATGAAAGCATCACAATACAAGGACCTGAACACGTCACTACACGTGAACATGAACGCATCACAACACATGGACGTGAAAACCTCATAATATGTGAACATGAACGCATCATAACATGGGAAAGTGAAAGCATCACAATACGTGAATATGAACGCATCATAATACATGAACACATCATAATACGTGAACCTGAAAGCATCACAATACATGAACATGAACGCATCACAACACATGAACATGAAAGCATCACAATACGTGAACATGAAAGCATCATAATATGTGAACCTGAAAGCGTCACAATACATGAACCTGAATGCGTCACAGTACGTGAACATGAACGCATCAAAATACGTGAACATGAAAGCATCACAATACATGGACCTGAACACGTCATTACACGTGAACATGAACGCATCACAACACATGGACATGAAAACATCATAATACGTGAACATGAAAGCATCACAATACAAGGACCTGAACACGTCACTACACGTGAACATGAACGCATCACAACACATGGACGTGAAAACCTCATAATATGTGAACATGAACGCATCATAACATGGGAAAGTGAAAGCATCACAATACGTGAATATGAACGCATCATAATACATGAACACATCATAATACGTGAACATGAAAGCATCACAATACATGAACATGAACGCATCACAACACATGAACATGAAACCATCACAACACGTGAACATGAACGCATCATAATATGTGAACCTGAAAGCGTCACAATACGTGAACATGAATGCGTCACAGTACGTGAACATGAACGCACCATAATACGTGAACCTGAAAGCATCACAATACGTGAGCATGAATGCGTCACAATACGTGAACATGAACGCATCATAATACGTGAACATGAAAGCATCACAATACATGAACCTGAACACGTCACTATACGTGAACATGAACGCATCACAACACATGAACATGAAAGCATCATAATACGTGAACATGAAAGCATCACAATACGTGAACCTGAAAGCATCACAATACGTGAACATGAATGTGTCACAATACATCAACATAAACGCATCACAATACGTGAACATGAACGCATCACAATACATGAACATGAACGCGTCACAGTACGTGAACCTGAAAGCATCACACACAACAAACAAACATGAACGCATCACAATAAGTGAACCTGAACGCATCATAATACGTAAACATGAATTGTTCTGTCCGGCCACTCAGGAACATCCTATTGTCATATAAACTTATCAAGGAGCTTTTTGTTTTATTAGGTCCATCAGTGTTAAATATTATAAACCTATCACTTTCCTCTGGTACTGTTCCTCTAGCATTCAAAAAAGCGGTTATTCATCCTCTACTCAAAAGACCTAACCTCGATCCTGACCTCATGGTGAACTACCGGCCGGTGTCCCACCTACCGTTTATCTCGAACATTCTCGAAAAAATTGTCGCACAGCAGCTAAATGAACACTTAGTGACTAACAATCTCTGTGAACCTTTTCAATCCGGTTTCAGGGCAAATCACTCTACGGAGACAGCCCTCGCAAAAATGACTAATGATCTATTGCTGACGATGGATTCTGATGCTTCATCTATGTTGCTGCTTCTTGATCTTAGCGCCGCTTTCGATACCGTCGATCATAATATTTTATTAGAGCGTATCAAAACACGTATTGGTATGTCAGACTTAGCCTTGTCTTGGTTTAACTCTTATCTTACTGACAGGATGCAGTGTGTCTCCCATAACAATGTGACCTCGGACTATGTTAAGGTAACGTGCGGAGTTCCCCAGGGTTCAGTTCTTGGCCCTGCACTCTTTAGTATTTACATGCTGCCGCTAGGTGACATCATACGCAAGTACGGTGTTAGCTTTCACTGTTATGCTGATGACACTCAACTCTACATGCCCCTAAAGCTGACCAACACGCCGGACTGTAGTCAGCTGGAGGCGTGTCTTAATGAAATTAAACAATGGATGTCCGCTAACTTTTTGCAACTCAACGCTAAGAAAACGGAAATGCTGATTATCGGTCCTGCTAGACACCAACATCTATTTAATAATACCACCTTAACATTTGACAACCAAACAATTAAACAAGGCGACTCGGTAAAGAATCTGGGTATTATCTTCGACCCAACTCTCTCGTTTGAGTCACACATTAAGAGTGTTACTAAAACGGCCTTCTTTCATCTCCGTAATATCGCTAAAATTCGTTCCATTTTGTCCACAAGCGATGCTGAGATCATTATTCATGCGTTCGTTACGTCTCGTCTCGATTACTGTAACGTATTATTTTCGGGCCTCCCTATGTCTAGCATTAAAAGATTACAGATGGTACAAAATGCGGCTGCTAGACTTTTGACAAAAACAAGAAAGTTTGATCATATTACGCCTACACTGGCTCACTTGCGCTGGCTTCCTGTGCACCTAAGATGCGACTTTAAGGTTTTACTACTTACGTATAAAATACTACACGGTCAAGCTCCTGCCTATCTTGACGATTGTATTGTACCATATGTCCCGGCAAGAAATCTGCGTTCAAAGAACTCCGGCTTATTAGTGATTCCCAGAGCCCAAAAAAAGTCTGTGGGCTATAGAGCGTTTTCTATTCGGGCTCCAATACTATGGAATGCCCTCCCGGTAAAAGTTAGAGATGCTACCTCAGTAGAAGCATTTAAGTCTCATCTTAAAACTCATTTGTATACTCTAGCCTTTAAATAGACTCCCTTTTTAGACCAGTTGATCTGCCGTTTCTTTTCTTTTCTTTTCTACTCTGCTCCGGGGTGGACCGCTAGCCTGTCCATCAGATGGGGACATCTCTACGCTGCTGACCCGTCTCCGCTCGGGATGGTTCCCGCTGACCCCACCATGGACTGGACTTTCGCTGATGTGTTGGACTTTCACAATATTATGTCAGACCCACTCGACACCGAGGATGTCGTTGTGGCTTGTACAGCCCTTTGAGACACTAGTGATTTAGGGCTATATAAATAAACATTGATTGATTGATTGATTGATTATTGATGTTGATCAGTGGTTGTTGACATTTTTGACCTCGGGGCCCAACTTTTCCACTACAGAGGGGCCCGGGGCCCACTCAAATATTAACAGGCAACATTACATTAACAACATTAGCTGCATTGCTTGTGTGTTTAGAAAGTTTAGAACATTTAGCATGTTAACAATGTTTAGAAAGTTTAGCACATTTAGCATGTTTATAACGTCCGGGCTTTCTGCTCCGCCACTCCCAGTCTGTGGAACGCTCTCCCTGACCACCTGAGGGCACCACAGACTGTGGATGCTTTTAAAAAAAGGCTTAAAAACCCTTCTTTTTAAAAAAGCCTTTTTTTTAGATATATGCATACTAGTTTTAGCTATTTGGCTGTTCTAGTTTTTATTTTTTCATTTTTTTAAATTATCTTTCTATTTTTTTATTGTATTTTTCTTTTTTCTTTTTTATACACTGTAGCACTTTGAGGTTGTTCGCTCAATGTAAAGTGCTTTTTACAAATAAAATCTACTATTATTATTATTATAATGTTTTGAAAGTTTAGCACATTTAGCATGTTTAGAATGTTGAACATGTTTAAAAAGTTTTGCATGTTTAGACAGTTTAGCAGTTACAATAAATAGCATATGTAGCATGTTTACAATGTTTAGAAAGTCTAGCACATTTAGCATGTTCAGCACATTGTCCACAAATTGAAAGTTAAGAATATTTGGCATTTTAAGCACATTCAGCACATTTAGCATGTTTAGAAAGTTTAGCACAATCAGGACAATTACAATATTTAGCACATTTAGCATGTTTACAATGTTTAGAAAGTTTAGCACATGTAGCACGTTCATAGTGTTTAGAACATTTAGCACTTTTAGCATGTTTATAATGTTTTGAAAGTTTAGCACATTCAGCATGTTTAGAAAGTTTAGAATTTTAAAAATGTTTAAAAAAAAGTTTTGCATGTTTTGAGAGTTTAGCACAATCAGCACAATTACAATAAATAGCATTTGTAGCATGTTTAGCATGTTTACAATGTTTAGAAAGTTTAACACATTTAGCACGTTCATAGTGTTTAGAACATTTAGCACTTTTAGCATGTTAATAATGTTTTGAAAGTTTAGCACATTCAGCATGTTTAGAAAGTTTAGAATTTTAAAAATGTTTAAAAAAAGTTTTGCATGTTTAGAGAGTTTAGCACAATCAGCACAATTACAATAAATAGCATATGTAGCATGTTTAGCATGTTTACAATGTTTACAAAGTCTAGCACATTTAGCATGTTCAGCACATTCAGCACGTGTAGCATGTTTAGAAAGTTTAGAAGGTTTAACATGTTTAAAAAGTTTAGCATGTTTAGAAAGTTTAGCACAATCAGGACAATTACAATATTTAGTTAATTTAGCATGTTTAGCACATTTGGAATATTTAGAACGTTTAGCACGTTCGGCACATTTAAAATGTTCAGAATTTTTTGAAATTTCTAGCACATTTTGCTTATTTAGCACATTTTAAATGCTTAGCGACGGCCACATTTTGACCCCGGAACAGATTATTGCCATCGTTTCTTATAGGGGGAAACTCTTCTGTTGCTTTGTATGCTTTTTTCTCCCATTGGAAGTCGTTGGGAGGTGTACCTAATAAAGTGAACATTTGTGAAAAAATGGCGCCCTCCTCCCTCCCGCCTGGAAGCATCTCCTGCTAATTTTAGACGAGTGATGTCGACGGGACTTTCTGTCCTCGTTACGCCTGCCAGTGTGTGTGTGTGTGTGTGTGTGTGTGTGTGTTTTCTTGTATTTCTCCCCTTCTTGAGACAACAAGGAAAAGTATCTTCCATATGAGGAGGTGTGAACAAGTTATGACATAAATCATGCTCCCAATACGGGAAACCATTGCATCTAAAAGAGAATGTCTCATTAGCACCCCTGGTGGTGAAATCTATCAAAATTAAGGTGGTCCTAAAAAGGAGGAATTTTTCACATTGACTGTGTGTCGCTTTTAAAAGTGCTCCCCCCTCTGGTCAACATATGGCCAAATTTAATAAATAAAATAAATATGTATATAGAGACATACTGTAATAACTTGAAGTAAATAAGTAAGATTGAAAACCAATTACAAACCAAATTTTTTTTTTTTTTTACTAAAAGCAGTCTTTTTCTCACAATGTGTTGAATTTTTTTCTTATAAAATTGGGAACAATTTCACATATTCTTTCTGTTTCTGTAATATTGCAATATTTTCTCATAAAAACATGACTTTTTTTATGTAAAATTATTACTTTTTACCGCAAAATGGTGACATTTGTCATATAAAATTCTGACTTTTATCACAATATTGGCAAATTTTTGGGTTGTTCTCATAAAATAGTGACATTTTTGGAGTAAAATGATGACTTTTGTCATCATTTTACCGAGTAAAATTCAGATTATTGTTATAATATTGCCAAAATGTTCAAGTTTCCTTATAAAATTGTGACTTTTGTCGAGTAAAAATTACGACTCTTTTCGTAAAATTGTCAAAATGTTAAGCTTTTCTTGTAAAGTTGCGACTGTTATTGAGTAAAATTCCATACATACATAAATAAATACAATAAACATGTATATAGAGTAAATAATGAAGATTGAAAACCAATTACAAAACATTTTTTATTTTTCTAAACTAAAATCAGTCTTTTTCTCAAAATGTGTCAACTTTTTTTTCTTCTAAAGTTATGAACAATTTCTCATATTCTTTCTGTTTCTGTAATATTGCAATATTTTCTCATAAAAATTATGACTTTTTTATGTAAAATTATTACTTTTTACTGCAAAATGGTGACATTTTTCATATAAAATTCTGACTTTTATCACAATATTGGCAACTTTTTTGTTGTTCTTGTAAAATTGTGACATTTTTTGGAGAAAAATTATGACTTTTGTCATCATTTTGCCGAGTAAAATTCCGATTATTGTTATAATATTGCCAAAATGTTAAAGTTTCCTTATAAAATTGTGACTTTTGTCGAGTAAAATTACGACTCTTTTCGTAAAATTGTCAAAATGTTAAGCTTTTCTTGTAAAGTTGCGACTGTTATTGAATAAAATTCCAACTTTTATCATAATATTGCACAAATGTTCAGTTTTTCTTGCAAAATTTTGACTTGTGTTGAGTAAAATGACGACTTTTATTATAATACTGCCAAAAATCTAAGTTTTTCTTGTGAAATTGTGACCTTTTTCTTGTGAAATTCCAACAAATTTTTCAGAACAAGCTTTTTTATATTTGCATAGTTTGTATATATTATTAATGTTGTAAATACAGGTCTCAAGAAGGTAAGAAATACAAGAATGTGTGTGTAATAATAAATAAAATAAATATGTATATAGAGACATACTGTAATAAAAAAAAATATAAATAAACTAAAAACAGTCTTTTTCTAACAATGTGTTGTCTTTTTTTCTCATAAAATTGGGAACAATTTCTCATATTCTTTCTGTTTTTGTAATATTGCAATATTTTCTCGTAAAAATTATTGCTTTTTTATGTAAAATTATTACTTTTTACCGCAAAATGGTGACATTTGTCATATACAATTCTGACTTTTATCACAATATTTTTTTGGTTGTTCTTGTAAAATAGTGACATTTTTGGAGTAAAATGATGACTTTTGTCATAATTTTGCCTGGTAAAATTCCGATTATTGTTATAATATTGTCAACATTTGAAAGTTTCCTTATAAAATTGTGACTTTTGTCGAGTAAAAATTACGACTCTTTTCGTAAAATTTCCAAAATGTTAAGCTTTTCTTGTAAAGTTGCGACTGTTATTGAGTAAAATTCCAACTTTGATCATAATATTGCACAAATGTTCAGTTTTTCTTGCAAAATTTTGACCTGCGTTGAGTAAAATGACGACTTTTATTATAATACTGCCAAAAATCTAAGTTTTTCTTGTGAAATTGTGACCTTTTTCTTGTGAAATTCCAACACATTTTTCACAACAAGCTTTTTTATATTTGCATAGTTTGTATATATTATTAATGTTGTAAATACAGGTCTCAAGAAGGTGAGAAATACAAGAATGTGTGTGTAATAATAAATAAAATAAATATGTATATAGAGACATACTGTAATAAAAAAAATATAAATAAACTAAAAACAGTCTTTTTCTAACAATGTGTTGTTGTTTTTTCTCATAAAATTGGGAACAATTTCTCGTATTCTTTCTGTTTTTGTAATATTGCAATATTTTCTCGTAAAAATTATTGCTTTTTTATGTAAAATTATTACTTTTTACTGCAAAATGGTGACATTTGTCATATAAAATTCGGACTTTTATCACAATATTTTTTTGGTTGTTCTTGTAAAATAGTGACATTTTTGGAGTAAAATGATGACTTTTGTCATAATTTTGCCTGGTAAAATTCAGATTATTGTTATAATATTGTCAACATTTGAAAGTTTCCTTATAAAATTGTGACTTTAGTCGAGTAAAATTACGACTCTTTTCCTAAAATTGTCAAAATGTTAAGCTTTTCTTGTAAAGTTGCGACTGTTATTGAGTAAAATTCCAACTTTTATCATAATATTGCACAAATGTTCAGTTTTTCTTGCAAAATTTTGACCTGCGTTAAGTAAAATGACAACTTTTATTATAATACTGCCAAAATTCTAAGATTTTCTTGTGAAATTGTGACCTTTTTCTTGTGAAATTCCAACAAAGCTTTTTTATATTTGCATAGTTTGGATATATTATTAATGTTGTAAACACACATCTTTACATATCTAGAAAGGCTGGTCCTAAAGAGGGAGGCATTTTTCTCAGGTCTCAAGAAGGTAAGAAATACAAGAATGAGTGCGTGTGTGTGTGTGTGTGTGTGTGTGTGTGTGTGTGTGTGTGTGTGTGTGTGTGTGTGTGTGTGTGTGTGTGTGTGTGTGTGTGTGTGTGTGTGTGTGTGTGTGTGTGTGTGTGTGTGTGTGTGATGCCGCCTGCAGGTGTGTAGACGCCATCTTGCCTGGGCTCAGGAAGTTTTACATTTCAGCAGATTCCCGGGAGGAGCGAGGAGATCTTCTCCAGCGGGGGAGGGGAGGGGAGGGGAGGGGAGGGGAGGGGAGGGGAGGGTGTGGATGTCTTTAATTATCCAAACGAGCCTGTAGAGCAAGTCTTCTGATGGTTTATCTGCTGAGGGATTATTTTCTTTAGCACGCGCAGAAATAATCTCACCGCGCTCGTCTTTTTTTTTTTTTTTTTTTAATTTTTCAAATCTTTTGACTTTTTAGATATGTTAATGTACTAATAACACTCTCACACACAAGTAAACACACTACATGTATCGGACATGCTATCACACACTAGTAAAACTCTGCATGTATCGCACATGATATCACACACACGTAAACACTGCAGGACTGCTTGTGCCGCACATGATATCACACACAAGTAAACATGCTGCAAGACTGCTTGTATCGCACATGATACCACACACACAAGTAAACACGCTGCAGGACTGCTTGTATCGCACATGATACCACACACAAGTAGACACGCTGCAGGACTGCTTGTATCGCACATGATGTCACACACAAGTAAACACGCTACAGGACTGCTTGTATCGCACATGATATCACACACAAGTAGACACGCCGCAGGACTGCTTGTATCGCACATTATATCGCACACAAGTAAACACGTTGCAGGACTGCTTGTGCCGCACAGGATATCACACACAAGAAAACATGCTGCAAGACTGCTTGTATCGCACATGATACCACACACACAAGTAAACACGCTGCAGGACTGCTTGTATCGCACATGATATCACACACAAGTAGACACGCTGCAGGACTGCTTGTATCGCACATGATGCCACACACAAGTAAACACGCTGCAGGACTGCTTGTATCGCACATGATATAAAACACAAGTAGACACGCCGCAGGACTGCTTGTATCGCACATTATATTGCACACAAGTAAACACGCCGCAGGACTGCTTGTATCGCACATTATATTGCACACAAGTAAACACGTTGCAGGACTGCTTGTGCCGCACATGATATCACACACAAGTAAACTTAGTGCAGGACTTTTTGTGGCACACATGATATCACACGCAAGTAAACACGTTGCAGGACTGCTTGTGCCGCACATGATATCACACGCAAGTAAACACGCTGCAGGAATGCTTGTATTGCACATGATATCGCACACAAGTAAACACGCTGCAGGACTGCTTGTGTCGCACATGATATCACACACAAGTAAACACGCCCCAGGACTGCTTGCATCGCGCATGATGTCACACACAAGTAAACATGCTGCAGGGCTGCTTGTGTTGCACATGATATCGCACACAAGTAAACACGCTGCAAGACTGTTTGTGTTGCACATGATATCACATACAAGTACACATGCTGTAGGACTGTTTGTGTCGCACATGATATCACATACAAGTAAACACGCTGCAGGACTGCTTGTGTCGCACATGATATCGCACGCAAGTAAACATGCTGTAGGACTGTTTGTGTCGCACATGATATCGCACACAAGTAAACACGCTGCAGGACTGCTTGTGTCGCACATGATATAGCACGCAAGTAAACACGTTACAGGACTGCTTGTGTCGCACATGATATCGCACACAAGTAAACACGCTGCAAGACTGTTTGTGTAGCAAATGATATTGCACACAAGTAAACACGCTGTAGGACTGCTTGTATCGCACATGATATCACACGCAAGTAAACACGCTGCAGGACTGCTTGTGTCACACATTATATCGCACACAAGTAAACATGCTGTAGGACTGTTTGTATCGCACATGATATCACACACAAGTAAACACGCTGCAGGACTGCTTGTGTCGCACATGAAATCGCACACAAGTAAACACGCTGCAAGACTGTTTGTGTCGCACATGATATCGCACACAAGTAAACACGCTGTAGGACTGCTTGTATCGCACATGATATCACACGCAAGTAAACACGCTGCAGGACTGTTTGTGTCGCACATGAAATCGCACACAAGTAAACACGCTGCAAGACTGTTTGTGTCGCACATGATATCGCACACAAGTAAACACGCTGTAGGACTGCTTGTATCGCACATGATATCGCACACAAGTAAACACGCTGTAGGACTGCTTGTATCGCACATGATACCACACACAAGTAGACACGCTGCAGGACTGCTTGTATCGCACATGATGTCACACACAAGTAAACACGCTACAGGACTGCTTGTATCGCACATGATATCACACACAAGTAGACACGCCGCAGGACTGCTTGTATCGCACATTATATCGCACACAAGTAAACACGTTGCAGGACTGCTTGTGCCGCACATGATATCACACACAAGTAAACATGCTGCAAGACTGCTTGTATCGCACATGATATCACACACACAAGTAAACACGCTGCAGGACTGCTTGTATCGCACATGATATCACACACAAGTAGACACGCTGCAGGAATGCTTGTATCGCACATGATGTCACACACAAGTAAACACGCTACAGGACTGCTTGTATCGCACATGATATAAAACACAAGTAGACACGCCGCAGGACTGCTTGTATCGCACATTATATTGCACACAAGTAAACACGCCGCAGGACTGCTTGTATCGCACATTATATTGCACACAAGTAAACACGTTGCAGGACTGCTTGTGCCGCACATGATATCACACACAAGTAAACATAGTGCAGGACTTTTTGTGTCACACATGATATCACACGCAAGTAAACACGTTGCAGGACTGCTTGTGCCGCACATGATATCACACGCAAGTAAACACGCTGCAGGAATGCTTGTATCGCACATGATATTGCACGCAAATAAACACACTGCAGGACTGCTTGTATCGCACATGATATCGCACACAAGTAAACACGCTGCAGGACTGCTTGTGTCGCACATGATATCACACACAAGTAAACACGCTGCAAGACTGTTTGTGTTGCACATGATATCACATACAAGTACACATGCTGTAGGACTGTTTGTGTCGCACATGATATCACATACAAGTAAACACGCTGCAGGACTGCTTGTGTCGCACATGATATCGCACGCAAGTAAACATGCTGTAGGACTGTTTGTGTCGCACATGATATCACACACAAGTAAACACGCTGCAGGACTGCTTGTGTCGCACATGATATAGCACGCAAGTAAACACGTTACAGGACTGCTTGTGTCGCACATGATATCGCACACAAGTAAACACGCTGCAAGACTGTTTGTGTAGCAAATGATATTGCACACAAGTAAACACGCTGTAGGACTGCTTGTATCGCACATGATATCACATGCAAGTAAACACGCTGCAGGACTGCTTGTGTCACACATTATATCGCACACAAGTAAACATGCTGTAGGACTGTTTGTATCGCACATGATATCACACACATGTAAACACGCTGCAGGACTGCTTGTGTCGCACATGAAATCGCACACAAGTAAACACGCTGCAAGACTGTTTGTGTCGCACATGATATCGCACACAAGTAAACACGCTGTAGGACTGATTGTATCGCACATGATATCACACGCAAGTAAACACGCTGCAGGACTGTTTGTGTCGCACATGAAATCGCACACAAGTAAACACGCTGCAAGACTGTTTGTGTCGCACATGATATCGCACACAAGTAAACACGCTGTAGGACTGCTTGTATCGCACATGATATCGTACACAAGTAAACGCGCTGTAGGACTGCTTGTATCGCACATGATATCGCACACAAGTAAACACGCTGCAAGACTGTTTGTGTCGCACATGATATCGCACACAAGTAAACACGCTGTAGGACTGCTTGTATCGCACATGATATCACACACAAGTAAACACGCTGCAGGACTGCTTGTGTCGCACATGAAATCGCACACAAGTAAACACGCTGCAAGACTGTTTGTGTCGCACATGATATCGCACACAAGTAAACACGCTGTAGGACTGCTTGTATCGCACATGATATCGCACACAAGTAAACACGCTGTAGGACTGCTTGTATCGCACATGATATCACACACAAGTAAACACTCTGCAGGACTGCTTGTATCGCACATGATATCGCACACACAAGTAAACACTCTGCAGGACTGCTTGTATCGCACATGATATCACACACAAGTAAACACTCTGCAGGACTGCTTGTATTTAGCACATCAGGCAGCACAAGGACGACCATGAGAGCCAAAGGAGTCAATGCTAGCAATGAAGCGCGGTACCTTGAAGAGGCGCAGGATGTTGGCCACCATGACGGAGACGGAGCTGGCCGACGCCCCGATGACGCCCACCACCTTGTCCAGCTTGGCGAGGACGGGCGGCTCGCCGTTAGCGCAGCGCACGTCGGAGGCGTCCCTCTCGATGAGCGCCTGCACGAAGGTGAGCGACTGCTCCAGGGCGTAGGTGTCGCGCGAGCACGTGTCCAGGATGCGCGCCCCCAGCGTCACGTTGGGCAGCAGCTCGGGGTCCTTGTTGATGAGGTCGATGGCGAACAACATGGCTTCCAGCCGATGGATCCCCTTCTCCTTCTTCAGCTCGCCGCAAGGCAGACCTCGCTCGCCGCGGGCGTGCACGGGGAACAGCCCCCCTAGGATGAGGTCGCCGTCCAGTCGGATGGAGTGGGCGTACTCCGCCGAGGGCTGCTGGGGGTCGGCGCTGGCGGCGCTCTTCTGGGAGGCGGAGCCTGGCGGCCAGCAGCCGTTCAGTATCAGCAGAGACAGGAAGTGGCGACACGTGGCGCTCAGCGGCTTCCGAGCTGGCGCCATCTTGCAGGGCGTCAACACACGGGCAGGGCGGCGAGGTGGAGACAGGCGGGACCATGGAGGCACCCAGAGTCCAAATACTGGATCACTACACCTGAAAACCTGGAGGTTCTTCTGGGCTTCTTCTTCTGTTGTGGAACATCTCCTCCTCGACGTCCTCCTTTACAAGCTTCCTGGAACACAACACAAACACCACATGAACACGCAATATGGGAACCTGAACGCATCGCGACATGTGAATGCATCACAATATGGGAACCTGAATGCATCACAACGGGTGAACGCATCACAAAATGGGAACCTTAGCACATCACAAAATGGGAACCTAAACGCAACTAAATAGGCAAACGCATCACAATATGTGAACCTAAACGCATCACAATATGTGAACCTGAACGCATCACAACAGGTGAACGCATCACAATATGGGAACCTGAACACATCACATAAGGTGAAGGCATAACAAAACATAAACCTGAACACGTCACAAAATGGGAACCTAAACGCATCTCAATAGGCGAACGCATCATAATATGTGAACCTAAACGCATCACAATATGTAAACCTGAACGCATCACAACAGGTGAACACATCACAATATGGAAACCTGAACACATCACATGAGGTGAAGGCATAACAAAACGTAAACCTAAACACATCACAATATGTGAACCTGAACGCATCACAACATGTGAACGCATCACAATATGGGAACCTGAATGCATCACAAGGGGTGAACGCATCACAAAATGGGAACCTTAGCACATCACAATTCGGGAACCTGAACGCATCACAAAATGGGAACCTAAACACATCTCAATAGGCGAACGCATCACAATATGTGAACCTAAACGCATCACAATATGTGAACCTGAACGCATCGCAACAGGTGAACGCATCACAATATGGGAACCTGAACACATCACATAAGGTGAAGGCATAACAAAACGTAAACCTGAACACATCACAATATCTGAACCTGAACGCATCGCAACAGGTGAACGCATCACAATATGGGAACCTGAACACATCACAACAGGTGAACGCATAACAATAGGTGAGTGCATCACAAAACGTAAACCTGAACGCATCACAATACGGGAACCTGAACGCATCACAATACGGGAATGCATCCCATATGTGAACCTGAACGCATCACAACAGGTGAACACATCACAAAATGGGAACTTGAATGCATCACAATACGGAAACCTGAACATATCACAAAATGGGAACCTGAACGCATCACAAAAGGTGAACGCATCACAATATGGGAACCTGAACACATCACAACAGGTGAACGCATAACAATAGGTGAGTGCATCACAAAACGTAAACCTGAACGCATCACAATATGGGAACCTGAACGCATCACAATACGGGAACGCATCCCCATATGTGAACCTGAACGCATCACAACAGGTGAACACATCACAAAATGGGAACTTGAATGCATCACAATACGGAAACCTGAACATATCACAAAATGGGAACCTGAACGCATCACAAAAGGTGAACGCATCACAATATGGGAACCTGAACACATCACAACAGGTGAATGCATAACAATAGGCGAACGCATCACAAAACGTAAACCTGAACGCATCACAATATGGGAACCGGAACGCATCACAATATGTGAACCTGAACGCATCACAACAGGTGAACGCATCACAATACGGGAACCTGAATGCATCACAAAATGGGAACCTGAACGCATCACAAAAGGTGAACGCATCACAATATGGTAACCTGAATGCATAACAATAAGTGAACGCATCACAAAACCTAAACCTGAACACATCACAATATGTGAACCTGAACGCATCACAACAGGTGACCGCATCACAATATGGGAACCTGAACACATCACAACAAGTGAACGCATAACAATAGGTGACCGCATCGCAATATGGGAACCTGAACACATCACAACAGGTGAACGCATTACAATAGGTAAACGCATCACAAAACGTAAATCTGAACGCATCACAATATGGGAACCTGAATGCATCACAATACGGGAGCACATCACAATATGTGAACCTGAACACATCACAAGTGAACGCATCACAATATGGGAACCTGAACGCATCACAACATGGGAACCTAAAGGCATCACAATATGTAAATCTGAGCGCATCACAACAGGTGAACGCCTCACAATATGGGAACCTGAACACATCACAACAGGTGAATGCATCACAATATGTGAACTTAAAACCCTTCTAATATGTGAACCTGAACGCATCACAACACATGGAATCCAAACGCATCTCGATACGTGAACCTGAATGCATCACAATACGCAAACCTGAACGCATCCCCATTACGTCAACCTGAACGCATCACAATATATGGACCTGAACGCATCACAATATGTGAATTTAAGCGCATCACAATAAGTGAACCTGACCGAATTACATTATGTGGACCCTAAACGCATCACGATACGTGAAACGGAATGCATCACAATACGCGCATCTGAACATGTATAAAATATGTGAACCTGAACGCATCACAATAGGTGAACCTGAATGCATCACAATATGTGAACCTAAATGCATCACAATATGAGAACCTGAACGCATCACAGTACATGGAACCTAAACGCATCACAATTGGCAAACCTGAACGCATCCCCAATACGTGGACCTGAACACTAATACTCAAACCTATAACAATATATGATCTAGAGACCCTGAATGCATCACAATATGTGAAGGCATTACACATTATAACATGCACTGAGTGTGCGCGTGCGTGTGCGTGAGAGCAAGTGCAAGAAAACTAAAAGGTGAGAGGAGCATCTGGTCGGTGCTTTCTACTTTATTATTAGCGACAGAAAATAAATAATTCTATCTTTTGAACTTTTAGTTCTTTAGACAACAAAATCATTTTGTTGTGTACTTTTCACACATTAGTTGTATTTATTTCCATTATTGCACTGTCCAAAGATAACAAGGTTTCTTTCCATTTTGAGCTAACACAACATAAATAGAGTAACATAAACATAATAACATTTAAATGTCTAATAAATCTAAAAACCTTAATAATAATAATGATATAATAATAATGACATAATGCTAAGTTATGAGAAGATGAAAGTCTGCAAATATTACATCAACAAACGTCCTGTAAATACCCGGATGAACACGCACATGACTCATGAACATTTACAGCAATATGAATATTTTCACTACATTTATTTACATTTCATTCTGTCCAATAAAAATGGAAAATGTTTGTCTGTGATTAATTCACGAGAAAAAACCCACTCAACTCGTGTGATCAACAAGATGTCATCAATACACCTGTGGAGCAATGTGTTCGTCGTCATAACAAAATGTGTTTTTTTCCCCCAGCTAAATATCACAATATTAACACAAGCTGCACCCTCAACAGGCTCCAAATGTGTCCCTGAACGCAACACAGAGCAGCGGAACGGTGCGTTCACTTACCTGCTTCCGTCCGCAGCACGAGCAAGATTTTTCCCGCGCCGCCGCGGACCTTTCTCGCGCCGAGGCAGCAATTTGCCAAGGAGGTGACGTCACTTCCTTCACCTGTGGTGGGTGTCCGGTTCTCCTCCGTGGACCGACGCCAGGTCACTGGGGCGCATCAGCCCACCCCCCGCCCCGCCCTCGTCGTGACTCGGTAGCCCCCGCCGCTCATCTCTCCCGCCAAGATGCGGTGTTTTGGCGGGGTGGGGGGGGCTCACCAAGTTCCACAAAGGGTCTGATGGCGGGAAAAGGGGGGCTGGTCTGCACGTGACGAGAAGAAAAGTGACGTGTGCGGACAGGTGAATTCTTTTTCCTGGACGATCGACACACGTGATACTCGGGCGCCCTCCAGTGGAGCAGCACTGCAACCACAACACAAACTTAGATACAAAAAAATACAAAAAAGACCATTTGTCATCTTTTAATATTCCACATTTATTTTCTTGATGTATTTATTTACGTTTTTAATCAACCCCAACAATGGCCACTTCATAAGGTACACCATCTGATGAGAGCCAGCACAATAATTGTGTGAATGCTGTAAAGCATGCTAACGTTAGCATGCTAACTTTAGAATGCTAATTTCTTTTTTTTTTTTTTTTTGCAAATGTTGCTGCCAAACACCTCAGAGGCACATAACTTTGTACATGACATATGCTAACTGTTAGCATGCTAATTTTTGTACCAATTTTGCCGCCGTACATCTCAGTCATATAACTTAGCACTTGTCACTCGCTAACTGTTAGCATGCTAACTTTTTTTTGGTCAATTTTGCAGCCGTACACCTCTGAGTCACATAACTTGGTATGTGACATATGCTAACTTTTTTTTTTGTCAATTTTGCAGTCATACACCACAGTCACATAACTTGGTATGTGACATATGCTAACTGTTAGCATGCTAACTTCTTTTTTGGTCAATTTTGCAGCCGTACACCTCTGAGTCACATAACTTGGTATGTGACATTAGCTAACTGTTAGCATGCTAACTTTTTTTTTGTCAATTTTGCAGCCGTACACCACAGAGTCACATAACTTGGTATGTGACATATGCTAACTGTTAGCATGCTAACTTTTTTTTGTCAATTTTGCAGCTGTACACCACAGAGTCACATAACTTGGTATGTGACATATGCTAACTGTTAACATGCTAACTTTTTTTGTGTCAATTTTGCCGCCGTACACCTCTGAGTCACATAACTTGGTATGTGACATATGCTAACTGTTAGAATGCTAACTTTTTTTTTTGTCAATTTTGCAGCCGTACACCTCTGAGTCACATAACTTGTTATGTGACATTAGCTAACTGTTAGCATGCAAATTTTTTTGCCAATTTTGCCGCCGTACATCTCAGTCATATAACTTAGCACTTGTCACTCGCTAACTGTTAGCATGCTAACTTTTTTTTTTGTCAATTTTGCAGCCGTACACCTCTGAGTCACATAACTTGGTATGTGACATTAGCTAACTGTTAGCATGCTAACTTTTTTTTCATCAATTTTGCAGCCGTACACCACAGAGTCACATAACTTGGTATGTGACATATGCTAACTTTTGTTTTTTGTCAATTTTGCAGCCATACACCACAGAGTCACATAACTTGGTATGTGACATATGCTAACTGTTAGCATGCTAACTTTTTTTTGGGTCAATTTTGCAGCCGTACAACTCTGAGTCACATAACTTGGTATGTGACATATGCTAACTGTTGGCATGCTAACTTTTTTTTGGTCAATTTTGCAGCCGTACACCACAGAGTCACATAACTTGGTATGTGACATATGCTAACTGTTAGCATGCTAACTTTTTTTTTGTCAATTTTGCCGCCGTACACCACTGAGTCACATAACTTGGTAAGTGACATATGCTAACTGTTAACATGCTAATGTTAGCATGCCAGATTTTTTAGTTAATTTTGCATGCGTATGCCTTAGCGTCATATAAATTGGTACATAACATATACTAACTGTTAGGATGCTAACATAATAACATTAGCATGCTAACTTTTTTTTACTTGTGATTTAGGGCTATATAAATAAATATTGATTGATTGATTGATTGATTTTAATCAAATTTTGCAGCCGTACACCTCTGAGTCACATAACTTGGTATGTGACATTAGCTAACTGTTAGCATGCTAACTTTTTTTTGGTCAATTTTGCAGCCGTACACCACAGAGTCACATAACTTGGTATGTGACATATGCTAACTGTTAGCATGCTAACTTTTTTTTGGTCAATTTTGCAGCCATACACCACAGAGTCACATAACTTGGTATGTGACATATGCTAGCTGTTAGCATGCTAACTTTTTTTTTGGTCAATTTTGCCGCCGTACACCACTGAGTCACATAACTTGGTATGTGACATATGCTAACTGTTAGAATGCTAACTTTTTTTTTTTGTCAATTTTGCAGCCGTACACCTCTGAGTCACATAACTTGTTATGTGACATTAGCTAACTGTTAGCATGCAAATTTTTTTGCCAATTTTGCCGCCGTACATCTCAGTCATATAACTTAGCACTTGTCACTCGCTAACTGTTAGCATGCTAACTTTTTTTTTTGTCAATTTTGCAGCCGTACACCTCTGAGTCACATAACTTGGTATGTGACATTAGCTAACTGTTAGCATGCTAACTTTTTTTTGTCAATTTTGCAGCCGTACACCTCCGAGTCACATAACTTGGTATGTGACATTAGCTAACTGTTAGCATGCTAACTTTTTTTTTGTCAATTTTGCAGCCGTACACCACAGAGTCACATAACTTGGTATGTGACATATGCTAACTTTTTTTTTTGTCAATTTTGCAGCCATACACCACAGAGTCTTATAACTTGGTATGTGACATATGCTAACTTTTAGCATGCTAACTTTTTTTTGGGTCAATTTTGCAGCCGTACAACTCTGAGTCACATAACTTGGTATGTGACATACGCTAACTGTTAGCATGCTAACTTTTTTTTTGGTCAATTTTGCAGCCATACACCACAGAGTCACATAACTTGGTATGTGACATATGCTAACTGTTAGCATGCTAACTTTTTTTTTGTCAATTTTGCAGCCGTATACCACAGAGTCACATAACTTGGTATGTGACATATGCTAACTGTTAGCATGCTAACTTTTTTTTGGTCAATTTTGCAGCCATACACCACAGAGTCACATAACTTGGTATGTGACATATGCTAACTGTTAGCATGCTAACTTTTTTTTTTGTCAATTTTGCCGCCGTACACCACTGAGTCACATAACTTGGTAAGTGACATATGCTAACTGTTAACATGCTAATGTTAGTATGCAGGTTTTTTAGTTAATTTTGCATGCGTATGCCTTAGCGTCATATAAATTGGTACATAACATATACTAACTGTTAGGATGCTAACATAACAACATTAGCATGCTAACTTTTTTTTAAACAAATTTTGCAGCCGTACACCTCTGAGTCACATAACTTGGTATGTGACATTAGCTAACTGTTAGCATGCTAACTTTTTTTTTTGTCAATTTTGCAGCCGTACACCACAGAGTCACATAACTTGGTATGTGACATATGCTAACTGTTAGCATGCTAACTTTTTTTTTGTCAATTTTGCAGCCGTACACCACAGAGTCACATAATTTGGTATGTGACATATGCTAACTGTTAGCATGCTAACTTTTTTTGTGTCAATTTTGCCGCCGTACACCTCTGAGTCACATAACTTGGTATGTGACATATGCTAACTGTTAGCATGCTAACTTTTTTTTTGTCAATTTTGCAGCCGTACACCACAGAGTCACATAACTTGGTATGTGACATATGCTAACTGTTAGCATGCTAACTTTTTTTTTTGTCAATTTTGCCGCCGTACACCACTGAGTCACATAACTTGGTAAGTGACATATGCTAACTGTTAACATGCTAATGTTAGCATGCCAGATTTTTTAGTTAATTTTGCATGCGTATGCCTTAGCGTCATATAAATTGGTACATGACATATGCTAACTGTTAGGATGCTAATGTTAGCATGCCACATTCACGTTGTTATTATGTTCCTAATAAAGCTGACGTTTGATTGACGGAGTCCACAGGAAATGACCCTAAAAAGATTGTTGTGGTAAATATGAACAACGTGTACATTGCCGCCCCCTGCTGATGAGTGGCCGCCTGTGCACGAAGGGCAGAAAGGACGTAAGCGTCGGTCCGTCCGAACGCCACTCAGAGGTGCGACCTGGGCGGGGCCACGCCGCGGTAGAGATGCTCAAACAGGAAGTCCAGCGTCTTCTTCCAGGCGTCCTCCTGAGCGCGACTGTGCCACGACGTCTGCCCGCCCCACAGCGCCAAGACTGAGGACACAAGGCAAGGCGGGCGTGAAGGACGTGGACAAGGTGGAGGAGGAGGACTACTACCTACAGGTGGAGGAGGACTACTACCTACAGGTGGAGGAAGACTACTACCTACAGGTGGAGGAGGACTACTACCTACAGGTGGAGGAGGACTACTACCTACAGGGGGAGGAGGACTACTACCTACAGGTGGAGGAAGACTACTACCTACAGGTGGAGGAGGACTACTACCTACAGGTGGAGGAGGACTACTACCTACAGGGGGAGGAAGACTACTACCTAAAGGTGGAGGAGGACTACTACCTACAGGTGGAAGAGGACTACTACCTACAGGTGGAGGAGGACTACTACCTACAGGTGGAAGAGGACTACTACCTACAGGTGGAGGAGGACTACTACCTACAGGTGGAAGAGGACTACTACCTACAGGTGGAAGAGGACTACTACCTACAGGTGGAGGAGGACTACTACCTACAGGTGGAGGAGGACTACTACCTACAGGTGGAGGAGGACTACTACCTACAGGTGGAGGAAGACTACTACCTACAGGTGGAGGAGGACTACTACCTACAGGTGGAGGAAGACTACTACCTACAGGTGGAGGAGGACTACTACCTACAGGTGGAGGAGGACTACTACCTACAGGTGGAGGAGGACTACTACCTACAGGGGGAGGAAGACTACTACCTACAGGTGGAGGAGGACTACTACCTACAGGTGGAGGAGGACTACTACCTACAGGGGGAGGAGGACTACTACCTACAGGTGGAGGAGGACTACTACCTACAGGTGGAGGAGGACTACTACCTACAGGTGGAGAAGGACTACTACCTACAGGTGGAGGAGGACTACTACCTACAGGTGGAGGAGGACTACTACCTACAGGGGGAGGAGGACTACTACCTACAGGTGGAGGAGGACTACTACCTACAGGTGGAAGAGGACTACTACCTACAGGTGGAGGAGGACTACTACCTACAGGTGGAGGAGGACTACTACCTACAGGTGGAGGAGGACTACTACCTACAGGTGGAAGAGGACTACTACCTACAGGTGGAGGAGGACTACTACCTACAGGTGGAGGAGGACTACTACCTACAGGGGGAGGAGGACTACTACCTACAGGTGGAGGAGGACTACTACCTACAGGTGGAGGAGGACTACTACCTACAGGGGGAGGAAGACTACTACCTACAGGTGGAGGAGGACTACTACCTACAGGTGGAGGAGGACTACTACCTACAGGTGGAGGAGGACTACTACCTACAGGGGGAGGAAGACTACTACCTAAAGGTGGAGGAGGACTACTACCTACAGGTGGAGGAGGACTACTACCTACAGGCGGAGGAGGACTACTACCTACAGGTGGAAGAGGACTACTACCTACAGGTGGAGGAGGACTACTACCTACAGGTGGAGGAGGACTACTACCTACAGGTGGAAGAGGACTACTACCTACAGGTGGAGGAGGACTACTACCTACAGGTGGAGGAGGACTACTACCTACAGGTGGAGGAAGACTACTACCTACAGGTGGAGGAAGACTACTACCTACAGGTGGAGGAGGACTACTACCTACAGGTGGAGGAGGACTACTACCTACAGGTGGAGGAGGACTACTACCTACAGGTGGAGGAGGACTACTACCTACAGGTGGAGGAAGACTACTACCTACAGGTGGAGGAGGACTACTACCTACAGGTGGAGGAAGACTACTACCTACAGGTGGAGGAGGACTACTACCTACAGGTGGAGGAAGACTACTACCTACAGGTGGAGGAGGACTACTACCTACAGGTGGAGGAGGACTACTACCTACAGGGGGAGGAGGACTACTACCTACAGGTGGAGGAGGACTACTACCTACAGGTGGAGAAGGACTACTACCTACAGGTGGAGGAGGACTACTACCTACAGGGGGAGGAAGACTACTACCTACAGGTGGAGGAGGACTACTACCTACAGGTGGAGGAGGACTACTACCTACAGGGGGAGGAGGACTACTACCTACAGGGGGAGGAGGACTACTACCTACAGGTGGAGGAGGACTACTACCTACAGGGGGAGGAAGACTACTACCTACAGGTGGAAGAGGACTACTACCTACAGGTGGAGGAGGACTACTACCTACAGGTGGAGGAGGACTACTACCTACAGGTGGAAGAGGACTACTACCTACAGGTGGAGGAGGACTACTACCTACAGGTGGAGGAGGACTACTACCTACAGGGGGAAGAATACTACTACCTACAGGGGGAGGAGGACTACTACCTACAGGTGGAGGAGGACTACTACCTACAGGTGGAGGAAGACTACTACCTACAGGTGGAGGAGGACTACTACCTACAGGTGGAGGAGGACTACTACCTACAGGTGGAGGAGGACTACTACCTACAGGGGGAGGAAGACTACTACCTACAGGTGGAGGAGGACTACTACCTACAGGTGGAGGAGGACTACTACCTACAGGGGGAGGAGGACTACTACCTACAGGTGGAGGAGGACTACTACCTACAGGTGGAGGAGGACTACTACCTACAGGTGGAGAAGGACTACTACCTACAGGTGGAGGAGGACTACTACCTACAGGTGGAGGAGGACTACTACCTACAGGGGGAGGAGGACTACTACCTACAGGTGGAGGAGGACTACTACCTACAGGTGAACGGGCGCTGGTGTCCCGCGAAGGCGGAGCGGAAGAAGCTGGCTCGGATGTGTGGTGAGTACGGGGGCTCGATCAGGTGACCAGCATGTGGGTAAGACACCAGCGTCAGCATGTGACTGTTGCCCGCCTGCTCCATCATGGCCTTCATCTGCCGGATAAGACATGTTTGTTATCCACCCTCTTTGTCCCTGCGGGGGGAGGGGGGGACGCTAGCGGACACACAGACGTTGGAACCTGCTGGAAATCATCCGGGTCATCCCCGAAATGAAATCACTATTCCTGCTCCGCCGCTCCCAGTCTGTGGAACGCTCTCCCTGACCACCTGAGGGCACCACAGACTGTGGATGCTTTTAAAAAAGGCTTAACAACCCTTCTTTTTTAAAAAAAAAAAAGCCTTTTTTTAGATGTATGCATACTAGTTTTACCTATTTGGCTGTTGTAGTTTTTATTTGTATTTATTTTTTATTATGTTTTTATTTGATTTATTAATTAATTTTTTTTATACACTGTAGCACTTTGAGGTTGTTTACTCAATGTAAAGTGCTTTTTACAAATAAAATCTATTATTATTATTATTATTCCTTATGTCATTTTGGAACTAGCTAACTGACTGAATGACAAACTAACTAGTTAACCAACTGGCTAACTGTCTGACTGGGGAACTAACCAGCTGACTTACTGATAAACTAACTAGTTAACTAACTAACTAACTAACTGGCAAACAAACTAACTAATTAACATATTGAAAAACTCCTTAACTGACTAACTAACTGAAAAAACCTAAATAATTAACCAAATAAAACTAACTAATTAACAAGTTAATTAACTATTTAACTAAACAAATAATTAACTAACTAACTGACAAAATAACTTACTGGCTGTTAACTAACTGTTAACTGTTAGAATGTCTAGCATGTTTAGCACATTCAGCATGTTTAGCACATTTAGCACGTTTAGCATGTATAGCACGCTAAGAATGTTTAGCACATTTAGCTCATTAAGCAAATTTAGCCCACCTAGCACGCTTAAAATGTTTAGCACATTTAGAATGTTTAGCTCGTTTAGCACATTCAGGACGTTAAGTATATTTAGCATGTTTAGAATGTTTAGCACATTTAGTATGTTTAGAACATTCAGCACAGTTAGTACATTTAGCACATTCAGTACATTTAGTACATTTAGCACGTTTAGAATCTTTAGCACATTTAGCACATTCATTACATTTAGTACATTTAGCACGTTTAGAATCTTTAGCACATTTAGCACGTTTAGAATGTTTAGCACATATAGCCCATTTAGCATGTTTAACGCATTTAGCACGTTTAGAATGTTTAGCACATTTAGTACATTTAGCACAGTTAGCACAGTTAGCACGTTTAGAATGTTTAGCACATTTAGCTCACTAAGCAAATTTAGCCCACCTAGCACGCTTAAAATTTTTAGCACATTTAGAATGTTTAGCTCGTTTAGCACATTCAGGACGTTAAGTATATTTAGCACATTTAGAATGTTTAGCACATTTAGTATGTTTAGAACATTCAGCACAGTTAGTACATTTAGCACATTCAGTACATTTAGTACATTTAGCACGTTTAGAATCTTTAGCACATTTAGCACGTTTAGAATGTTTAGCACATTTAGCACATTTAGTACATTTAGCACAGTTAGCACGTTTAGAATGATTAGCACATTTATCACATTCAGCATGTTTAGTACATTTAGCACGTTTAGAATCTTTAGCACATTTAACACACTTGGCACGTTTATAATGTTTAACACATTTAGCACAATCAGCACATTCAGTACATTTAGCACATTCAGCACATCCAGCATGTTTAGCACGTTTCGCACATTTAGGATGTTAAGCACATTTAGCCCACTTAGCGCGGTTAAAATGTTTAGCTCCTTTAGCACATTAAGGACGTTTAGTACATTTAGCACGTTTAGAACATTTAGCTCATTAAGCAAATTTAGCCCACCTAGCACGCTTAAAATGTTTAGCACATTTAGAATGTTTAGCTCGTTTAGCACATTCAGGACGTTAAGTATATTTAGCACGTTTAGAATGTTTAGCACATTTAGTATGTTTAGAACATTCAGCACAGTTAGTACATTTAGCACGTTTAGAATCTTTAGAACATTTAGCACATTCAGTACATTTAGTACATTTAGCACGTTTAGAATCTTTAGCACATTTAGCACATTCAGTACATTTAGTACATTTAGCACGTTTAGAATCTTTAGCACATTTAGCACGTTTAGAATGTTTAGCACATATAGCCCATTTAGCATGTTTAACGCATTTAGCACGTTTAGAATGTTTAGCACATTTAACACATTTAGTACATTTAGCACAGTTAGCACAGTTAGCACGTTTAGAATGATTAGCACATTTATCACATTCAGCATGTTTAGTACATTTAGCACATTTAGAATCTTTAGCACGTTTAACACACTTGGCACGTTTAGAATGTTTAGCACATTTAGCACAATCAGCACATTCAGCACATTTAGTACATTTAACACATTCAGCACATTCAGCACATCCAGCACGTTTAGCACGTTTCGCACATTTAGCATGTTAAGCACATTTAGCATGTTAAGCACATTTAGCCCACTTAGCGCGCTTAAAATGTTTAGCTCCTTTAGCACATTAAGGACGTTTAGTACATTTAGCACGTTTAGAACATTTAGCACATTCAGCACGTTTAGCACATTCACGACGTTTAGTACATTTAGCACGTTTAGAATGTTTAGCACATTTAGCACGTTAAACACATTTAGGACATTCAGCACATTTAGTACATTTAGCACGTTTAGAATATTTAGCCCATTTAGCACTTTTAGAATGTTTAGCACATTTAGTACATTTAGCAAATTTAGAATCTTTAGCACATTTAGCACATTTAGAATGTTTAGCACATTTAACCTATTTAGCATGTTAAACGCATTTAGCACATTTAGCTTACATCAGCAGCAGACTCAGGGCTAGCAAGGTTCTGGTCGTCCTGACCAACTATCAGCAGCAGGGGGCACTGCAGGCGTCCTACCTGCAACACACCACTCTTATCATTGTCATGTCCCGCTAGGCCTGCTAACAGCTAGCATATCATTTGTCATGTCACGCTAGGCGTGCTAACAGCTAGCATACTTACGTCCACTTTGAGGGCGGGGTCAGTGGGGAGCGGCAGCAAGACGTCACGAGAGATCACCTCTTTGTGTTCGTTGTAGCGACATTTAGCGCTGCAAAGTGCAAACACACAAGAACCTTTTCATTTTGGACTTTTCCTCCTCTTATTATAAAGTTAGCACCTAATGAACTCTAATGATGCACACAGCTTGACCCTGGAACAGACTATTAGTAGTATTGCAATTATCATTCTGCCCTTATTTTATTTCTCCAACATTTTCAATCCTTGCAAAGTCAAAATCCTCCATGATAATGTTAGTCCATGCTAGCATGCTAATGTTAGCATTTGGGTTTGTGGGTAATTTTTCAGCTATACACCAAAGACTTGTATATTTGGTTACTTGTTAGCACATTAGCATGCTAGCTTTTTTTTGACAATTTTACAGGATTACACATAAGAGTTGTATATTTTGCTACTTGACCTGTGCTAACTGGTTAGCACTTTTTGTTAATTTTGCAGGTGTGCACCCAAGAGTCAAATATTTTGCTACTTGACCTGTGCTAACTGTCAGCATGCTAGCCTTTTTCGGTCATTTTGTCGACATACGCCTAAGAGTAAAATACTTTACTCTATGTGTGCTAACTGTTAGCATGTTAGCATGCTAGCTAACTTTTTTGGATTCTTTGGCTGGTATACACCTAAGAGTCAATTATTTTCTTCCTTGACGTTTGCTAACTGCTAGCGCGTTGACATGCTAAAGTCAGCATGCTAGCCTTTTTTGGTCATTTTGTCGGTATACGCCTAAGACTAAAATACTTTACTCCATGTGTACTAACTGTTAGCATGTTAACATGCCAGACTTTGTTATACACTTAATTAAAATAATTGTATTTTTTGACGTTTGCTAACTGTTAGCGCGTTGACATGCTAAAGTTAGCATGCTAGCCTTTTTTGGTCATTTTGTCGATGTACGCCCAAGAGTAAAATACTTTATTCTATGTGTGCTAACTGTTAGCATGTTAGCTGTTTTTTTGGATTATTTTGCTGGTATACACCTAAGAGTCCATTTTTTTCCCCCTTGACGTTTGCTAACTGCTAGCGCGTTGACATGCTAAAGTCAGCATGCTAGCCTTTTTTGGTCATTTTGTCGGTATACGCCTAAGACTAAAATACTTTACTCCATGTGTACTAACTGTTAGCATGTTAACATGCCAGACTTTGTTATACACTTAATTAAAATAATTGTATTTTTTGACGTTTGCTAACTGTTAGCGCGTTGACATGCTAAAGTTAGCATGCTAGCCTTTTTTGGTCATTTTGTCGATGTACGCCCAAGAGTAAAATACTTTATTCTATGTGTGCTAACTGTTAGCATGTTAGCTGTTTTTTTGGATTATTTTGCTGGTATACACCTAAGAGTCCATTTTTTTCCCCCTTGACGTTTGCTAACTGCTAGCGCGTTGACATGCTAAAGTCAGCATGCTAGCCTTTTTTGGTCATTTTGTCGGTATACGCCTAAGACTAAAATACTTTACTCCATGTGTACTAACTGTTAGCATGTTAACATGCCAGACTTTGTTATACACCTAATTAAAATAATTGTATTTTTTGACGTTTGCTAACTGTTAGCGCGTTGACATGCTAAAGTTAGCATGCTAGCCTTTTTTGGTCATTTTGTCGATGTACGCCCAAGAGTAAAATACTTTATTCTATGTGTGCTAACTGTTAGCATGTCAGCTGTTTTTTTGGATTATTTTTCTGGTATACACCTAAGAGTCAATTTTTTTCCCCTTTGACGTTTGCTAACTGCTCGCGCGTTGACATGCTAATGTTAGCATGCTAGCCTTTTTTGGTCATTTTGTCGGTATACGCCTAAGACTAAAATACTTTACTCCATGTGTACTAACTGTTAGCATGTTAACATGCCAGACTTTGTTATACACCTAATTAAAATAATTGTATTTTTTGACGTTTGCTAACTGTTAGCGCGTTGACATGCTAAAGTTAGCATGCTAGCCTTTTTTGGTCATTTTGTCGATGTACACCCAAGAGTAAAATACTTTATTCTATGTGTGCTAACTGTTAGCATGTTAGCTGTTTTTTTGGATTATTTTTCTGGTATACACCTAAGAGTCCATTTTTTTTCCCCTTGACGTTTGCTAACTGCTCGCGCGTTGACATGTTAATGTTAGCATGCTAGCCTTTTTTGGTGATTTTGTCCGTACACGCCGAGGGGTAAAATCCTTTACCTTATATGTGCTAACTGTTAGCATGTTAACAGGCTAACGTTAGCATGCTAGCTGTTTTTTGGATTATTTTGCTGGTATATGAAAGTTGTATATTTAGTCGATGCTATCTGGTTAGCGTGCTAACTGCTAATATTTAATTTGTGCGTATGTGTGCAACCAAACTAGCTCACTTGTTCCAGTAATCAAAGGTTCCTGTCGGCGGCATGACGTGAGTCCCGCTGACGCACACCAAACACCGAGGCTGCCAAAATGAAAGCACAACAATTAGCATATTTCAGGTTAGCGTTAGCATTAGCACAGGTGGCACCTTCACGCTTGAGGCGTGGACGGCGATTTTCAGGCAGACGCCGCTGCCCAGGCAGAGGCCCACCAAGGCCACCCTGTTGCCGAGCACCTGGGGATGTTCCTGCAGGACTCTCAGCGCCGCCTGCGGGAGGAAAACCGACCGTCAATCAAACCTTTTCCTCGCCTCAGGGACGCGGTACTCGCCGCGCACCTGGAAGTAGGAGTCGTCCACCATCTTGCCCGTCTCTTGGCTGGCCTTGGGGCTCAGGTAGTTGAGGGCCATGGAGGCGAAGCCGTGGGAGGCGAGCAGCGAGGAACGATACTCCACGAGACCTCCTCCGCCCCCCCACAGGTCCAAGACTCCGGGGAAGGGTCCGGGTCCTTTGGGGTGGCAAATTGAACAGGAATTGGACCCTCTGGATGTTATTGGGGGGGGGGGTCCTACCTGAGGGCAGGAAGAGGGTCGCAGACAGTCCGTCCGTCGTGACGGGGATCCTGCGGACGCCGGGCGCCATGTACCAGCGCTCCACCGCCTGGGAGGCCAGCACCACCTGGTCCAGGAAGCCCTGAGTGCCGTGACCCCGCCGCACGGAGATGGTGACCTCCATGGGGGTCTGCACCTTCATCTTCCTCATCCTGAGTCCAGGTCGGCTGCCCGGAACCGGTCTGAGGCTCCACAGGAGACCCATGGGCTCCAGTCCCGAGTACGTGCCCCCCAAGCTGACATCCTTGGAGACTGCAGACACAAACAAAGATCTGGGGGTCCAAGGTGCGTCTCTGGGAGGACCACGTACCGTCCACGGAGCCGCCGGCGTCGGACACGTAGTGAGCAAACGCCTCCCAGTCGTGTCCGTCCTCGCTGCGGTGGGAGGCGTGGACGGTGAGCTGGACGCCGGGGGGCGCGTTCTGGACCAGGATGACAAACTTCTCGTCCACCAGGCCTCTGGACGGATGGACCGACAGCTTGACCGCGTCCGTGCTGGAATGGGCCGAGCAGGAGCGTTATAAAAGAGGCTGGACCAGCACATCACACCGCTCACTAGTGCCCCCTGAGGGGAAAGTGGGTATTGCTGTGCTGGATTGGTCCAATGGGACAAAATGTGAGAAATAAATGAATATTTAAATGTGTCATTAATTATTTATGCAATTGATTATTTTATGATTTGATTATTAATTGAATTATTTAAAGATTTAAATAACTATTACTTAATAATTTGATTAATTATTTTACTAATTACTTTGATGTTTAAACATATTTCATTGTTTAATCATGTCAAGACTTTAATTAATCATTGTACTATGTAATTAATTCATAATTTAATTATGTCATGATTTCATTAATTATTACTTGATTTAACAAATTATTTAATTATTTCATGATATGATCATTTTGCAATTGTTTCAAGATTTAAATAAACATTTTACAATTTAATTACTTCACAATTTGATTAATTATTTCACTAATTACTTCGATATTTACTTCACAATTTGATTAATTATTTCACTAATTACTTCGATATTTACTTCACAATTTGATTAATTATTTCACTAATTACTTCGATATTTAAACATATTTAATTGTTTAATTATGTCAAGGTTTTGAATAATTATTTTACTGTGTAATTAATTCACAATTTCATTATGTCATGATTTCATTAATTGTTTCATGATTTAACAAATGATTTAATTATTTTCTGATTTAATGATATATTTAATATTATATTGATTTCAGGATTTCATTAATTATTCTACTGTTTAATTATTGCATTATTTCTTGATTCAATATGTTTTTCAAAGTTTAATTATTTCATGATATAATTATTTTGCTATTATTTCAAGATTTGAACAAGAATTTCAGAATGTAGTTACTTCACAACTTGATTAATTATTTCACTAATTACTTCGATATTTAAACATATTTCATTGTTTAATTATTTCAAGGCTTTAATTAAATAGTTTATTATGTCATTTATTCATAATTTAATTATGTCATGATTTCATTATTTCTTTCATGATTTAAGAAATTATTTCATAACCTAATTTCATGATTTCATAAATTTTTTCATAACTTACTTATTTCATTATCTTTTTCATATTATAATGATTTCATGATTTCATAAATTTTTGGACTGTTTAATTAGTGCATTATTTCTTGATTTAATTTTTTTTTCATAGTTTAATTATTTCAAGTTTGAACTATTTTGCTATTTAATCATTTTGTGATTCAATTCATCATTCCACTATGTAATTACATCATGATATAATTAAATATCTCACAATTTAAATATTTTATGATTTCACTATTTAATGAGTTCATGATTTTATGATGTAATTGATTATTTAATAATGAATTTATTTCATGATTTCACTATTTAATTAGGTCACAATTTCAATAATTATTTCATAATATAAATATTTCATGATTCAATTCTTTCATGATTTAATTAATTACTCCACTATTTAGTTATTTCATAATTCAATTAATGATTTCACTATTTAATTATTTAATTAATTTTTTCGTAATTCAATTATTTCATTAATTATTTAATAATTTCACTATTTAATTAGTTCGTGATTTTATGATTCAATTAAATATTGAATAATGTATTTATTTAAATTCACTATTTAATTCGTTCATGATTTTATGAATTATTTCATAATGTAATTATGTCAAAATTAAATTGATTCATGATTTAATTATTACTCTACTATTTTTTTATTTCATGATGTAATTAATTATTTTACTGTTTAATTATTTCATACATTTTTTCGTAAGGTAATTATTTCATGAATTATTTAATCATTTCACTATTTAATTATTGCATGATTTAATTAGATCGATTGCATACTAATATTTTCATATTTAATTCATCTTTAATGGCTTAATTATTTAATGTGTGTCATCACTTTTTGGAGTGTATTTCATCTGTCAAAGTCAGCCGTCAAAGTCAGTGGGCGGGTCTAACACCTGATTGGTCACTCAGCACTTCCGCTTCCATCGGACCAGAGAATTCTCGAAGTTCTGGTCGATACATTGGTGTCAAAGAGCGTAAATAACTTAACATCTGTGATCGATTCCTCTACTGTAACTGCTACATGCTCTGGGTGAGCAGGTTTTACTTCCACATCATTCACAAGGTCGAACATATCTGCCAGCAACTCCCCCAAAAAGTACGAGAAATCCTCCTGAGCTGCCATGTTTTCAAAGAGCAGTCATTGGATTGGACGAGATCCCCGCTAGGCCCGTTTACAGATTTTGATTGGACTAGATTATGTTAGTCCCGCCCCCTGACTTTCACTGATAAATACATTTATTCAATCATATTTTTGATCGGTGAAATTATTAAAACATGAAATCATTTATCAAATCATGCAATATTTCATTGAATTTTAAAATAATTGTAAAAAAAACCAAATCCATTTTTAAATACGTCTTAAATAAGTATGCGTTGTTTTATTGACTATTGGTCTTCAAAATGCGGGAAATTGAACATTAAAAAAAAGTAGTTCATCTGTGGTGAGTTCATGTGTGTAGGAATTCCCAGACTTGTGTCAATGTTTCATGATAATAAGTCAATCATTAAGACTCGGATTGAAAAACTGCTCAAGTTGTTCTTGTTCCGTCCTCACTTGACCCCTCAAAGAGAACATTCCATTATGATTTGCTCAATTCAGGATTTTTGGTACTTGGAAGTATGCAAATTCCTCTTATATTAGCATGCTAAACATTTTTTTAGCTAATTTCCAGTGTTTAAACCTGGTTTTTGGTACTTGGCGCCGTCTTCGAAGTATGCCAACGTCTCTTATATTAGCATGATTGTGTTAGCATGCTAACGCTTTATGCCAGCTTACTCGACAATTCTATATGTTTACACCAATAAGTGGTGTGAATCCGATTACGTGCTAGCATCGTTTTCTACTAGTTTTTTTTGCAAATTTTGTATGTTTTTACCGAAAAAAAACATGGTTTTTGGTACTTGGCGCCATCCTGGACGTATGCTAACCTAACGTCTCCTACATTAACATACTAACAATAGCTTGCTAACATTTTTTTAAACAATTTTTTCAAGCTAATTGTGTATGTTTAAACCTAAAAAAAATGTTTTTTGGTACTTAGCGCCATCCTTGAAGTATGCCAACGTCGCCTATATTAGCATGCTGATGCTAGCATGCTAACATTTTGGCCAGTTCTTTCGCTGATTTCCAGTGTTTAAACCTAAAAATCAAGATTTTTGGTACTTGGCGCCATCTTCGAAGTATGCTAACGTCTCTTATATTAACATACTAATTCACTTACTCGCCAATTCTATATGTTTTGGTACGATTTGGTATTTCTGCTTATCCGATCACGTGCTAGCATGCTATCGTTTTCTACTAGCTTTTTCACAAATGTATGTTTTTACCGAAAAATCATGTTTTTTGGTACTTGGCGCCATCCTGGAAGTATGTTAACGTCCCGGGTATTAACATACTAACGTTAGCTTGCTAACTTTTTTTGCTAGCTTAAGACTGGGATTGAAAAACTGCTCAAGCGGTCCTCACTTGACCCCTCAAAGAGAACATTCCATGATGATTTGCTCAATTAAGGATTTTTGGTACTTGGAAGTATGCAAACTCCTGTTATATTAGCATGCTGATGTTAATATAACTTTTTTTGCTAGCTTAAGACTGGGATTGAAAAACTGCTCAAGTTGTTCTTGTTCCGTCCTCACTTGACCCCTCAAAGAGAACATTCCATGATGATTTGCTCAATTCAGGATTTTTGGTACTTGGAAGTATGCAAACTCCTCTTATATTAGCATGCTGATGTTAGCATGCTAACATTTTTTTCAGCTAATTTCCAGTGTTTAAACCTAAAAATCAATAGCTTTTTTTTTTTTAACTAATTGTGTAGTTTAAACCTAAAAAATATGATTTTTGATACTTGGCGTCATTTTGGAAATTTGCCAACCTGTCAAATTAGCATGCTAATGTTAGCATGCTAACGTTTCAGGCTAGTTTTTTAGCTCTTTTTGTATGCTTACACCTAAAAACCATGAATTTGGATACTTGGCGCCATCTTGGAAGTATGCTAACGTCTCTTGTATTAACATACTAACGTTAGCTTGCTAACTTTTTTTGCTAGCTTTTTTTTTTTTAGCTAATTATGTAGTTTGAACCTAAAAAATATGATTTTTGATACTTGGCGTCATTTTGGAAATTTGCCAACCTGTCAAATTAGCATGCTAATGTTAGCATGCTAATGTTTCAGGCTAGCTTTTTAGCTCATTTTGTATGCTTACACCTAAAAACCATGAATTTGGATACTTGGCGCCATCTTGGAAGTATGCTAACGTCTCTTGTATTAACATACTAACGTTAGCTTGCTAACTTTTTTTGCTAGTTTTTTTTTTTTTTTTAGCTAATTGTGTATGTTTAAACCTAAAAATTATGATTTTTGATACTTGGCGTCATCTTGGAAATTTGCCAACCTCTCAAATGAGCATGTTAATGTTAGCTTGCTAACATTTCAGGCCAGCTCTTTAGCTCATTTTGTATGCTTACACCTAAAAACCATGAATTTGGATACTTGGCGCCATCCTGGAAGTATGCTAATGTCTCTTGTATTAACATACTAACGTTAGCTTGCTAACTTTTTTTGCTAGTTTTTTTTTTTTTTAGCTAATTGTGTGTGTTTAAACCTAAAAATTATGATTTTTGATGCTTGGCGTCATCATGGAAATTTGCCAACCTCTCAAATTAGCATGCTAATGTTAGCATGCTAAAGTTTCAGCTCATTTTGTATGCTTACACCTAAAAACCATGAATTTGGATACTTGGCGCCATCTTGGAAGTATGTCAATGTCTCATATTAACGTTTTAAGATAGCTTTTTAGTTAATTTTGTATAGTTACTCCCAAAAACCATAGATTCGGATACTCGGCGCCATCTTAAAAGTATGGCGGCTTCCAACGACCCCGGCCAGAGGTTCAGGGCATAGATAACTGGACCTGGGGTGCTAAATTTGTCACGTGTATGACAATAAAGTAGAGATGTCCGATAAATGCTTTAAAATGTATCGGAAATTATCGGTATCGTTTTTTTTATTATCGGTATCGTTGTTGTTGTTGTTTTTTTTTGTTGTTTTTTATTAAATCAACTAAAAAACACAAGATACACTTACAATTAGTGCACCAACCCAAAAAACCTCCCTCCCCCATTCACACTCATTCACACAAAAGGGTTGTTTCTTTCTGTTATTAATATTCTGGTTCCTACATTATATATCAACATATATCAATACAGTCTGCAAGGGATACAGTCCGTAAGCACACATGATTGTGCGTGCTGCTGCTCCACTAATAGTACTAACCTTTAACAGTTAATTTTACTCATTTTCATTAATTACTAGTTTCTATGTAACTGTTTTTATATTGCTTTACTTTCTTTTTTATTCAAGAAAATGTTTTTAATTTATCTATCTTATTATATATATATTTTTTTTTTAAAAAAAGGACCTTATCTTCACCATACCTGGTTGTCCAAATTAGGCATAATAATGTGTTAATTCCACGACTGTATATATAGGTATCGGTTGATATCGGTATCTGTAATTAAGAGTTGGACAATATCGGAATATCGGATATCGGCAAAAAAGCCGTTATCGGACATCCCTACAATAAAGTGTTATATTAGGACAAATTGTTTTGTTTTAGCACAATTTAGCTCCATGACAAACAGCAGGACAAACACAGAAATTGTAAATATAACTCCTAAAAACACAACAAGTTGAAAGATAGAGTGATAAAAAGTAGAACTTACTGCTCGTTGTGTCTCCTGGTGTCCATTCTGGATCCGTGTGTCAAACTAATGCAGCTGAGATGAAGAGGAAGAGGATTATTGGACCACCAACAAGGACACTTCCTAAAAAACAAAAAGAAAAAAACAAAAGGAGGGCTCCTCCCCCTGAGAGGACTTCTCAGGTCGGACACAAGGTGGCGCCTTGGAACAAGAGGCAGCATTGAGCGACGTCACAAGACAGTCATGAAGAACTCGCATTTATTTTGCCATTTAAAAAAAAAACACATTAGCTGGTTGTTGTTCAGTGGGCGGGCACAGGGGGCGCTAGTGAGCGGCGTACAGATTCTCACGCAGGAAGGCCAGCGTCTTCTTCCACGAGTCTTCCTGAGCGAGCGCGTGAGCCGCACATTGTCCTCCCCACAGGGCGGTGACTGCAAACACACGCTTACACTTAGCAAAAAAAACATTTGAATGAAACACTGAGGTGAATACCTGCTAAATTGGCTAAAACAATCCAGCATGCTAATGTTAGCATGTTAAAAATGCTAACTGTAACATGTGTCAAGTAGCAAAATATATTACTCTGAGGTGTGTAGCTGAAAAATGGGTTTAAAAAGGTAGCCTGCTAATGTTAGCATACATCAAGTACCAAAATACGACTGAGGTGTAAACCTACAAATTAGCTAGACAAAAAGCTAGCATGCTAACATGTATCATTTGTCCAGTAGCAACATATTTCACACTGAGGTGAATACCTGCTAAATTGGCTAAAACAATCTAGCATGCTAATGTTAGCATGTTAAAAATGCTAACTGTAACATGTGTCAAGTAGCAAAATATATTACTCTGAGGCGTGTAGCTGAAAAATGGGTTTAAAAAGGTAGCCTGCTAACGTTAGCATACATCAAGTACCAAAATATGACTGAGGTGTAAACCTACAAATTAGCTAGACAAAAAGCTAGCATGCTAACATGTATCATTTGTCCAGTAGCAACATATTTCACACTGAGGTGAATACCTGCTAAATTGGCTAAAACAATCCAGCATGCTAATTTTAGCATGTTAAAAATGCTAACTGTAACATGTGTCAAGTAGCAAAATATATTACTCTGAGGTGTGTAGCTGAAAAATGGGTTTAAAAAGGTAGCCTGCTAATGTTAGCATACATCAAGTACCAAAATATGACTGAGGTGTAAACCTACAAATTAGCTAGACAAAAAGCTAGCATGCCAACATGTATCATTTGTCCAGTAGCAACATATTTCACACTGAGGTGAATACCTGCTAAATTGGCTAAAACAATCCAGCATGCTAATGTTAGCATGTTAAAAATGCTAACTGTAACATGTGTCAAGTAGCAAAATATATTACTCCGAGGTGTGTAGCTGAAAAATTGGTTTAAAAAGGTAGCCTGCTAACGTTAGCATACATCAAGTACCAAAATATGAGTGAGGTGTAAACCTACAAATTAGCTAGACAAAAAGGTAGCATGCTAACATGTATCATTTGTCCAGTAGCAACATATTTCACACTGAGGTGAATACCTGCTAAATTGGCTAAAACAATCCAGCATGCTAATGTTAGCATGTTAAAAATGCTAACTGTAACATGTGTCAAGTAGCAAAATATATTACTCTGAGGTGTATAGCTGAAAAATGGGTTTAAAAAGGTAGCCTGCTAACGTTAGCATACATCAAGTACCAAAATATGACTGAGGTGTAAACCTACAAATTAGCTAGACAAAAAGCTAGCATGCTAACATGTATCATTTGTCCAGTAGCAACATATTTCACACTGAGGTGAATACCTGCTAAATTGGCTAAAACAATCCAGCATGCTAATGTTAGCATGTTAAAAATGCTAACTGTAACATGTGTCAAGTAGCAAAATATATTACTCTGAGGTGTGTAGCTGAAAAATGGGTTTAAAAAGGTAGCCTGCTAATGTTAGCATACATCAAGTACCAAAATATGACTGAGGTGTAAACCTACAAATTAGCTAGACAAAAAGCTAGCATGCTAACATGTATCATTTGTCCAGTAGCAACATATTTCACACTGAGGTGAATACCTGCTAAAATGGCTAAAACAATCCAGCATGCTAATGTTAGCATGTTAAAAATGCTAACCGTAACATGTGTCAAGTAGCAAAATATATTACTCTGAGGTGTATAGCTGAAAAATGGGTTTAAAAAGGTAGCCTGCTAACGTTAGCATACATCAAGTACCAAAATGTGACTGAGGTGTAAACCTACAAATTAGCTAGACAAAAAGCTAGCATGCTAACATGTATCATTTGTCCAGTAGCAACATATTTCACACTGAGGTGTGTACCTGTAAGGTTAACAAAAAAGCCAGCATGTTAATTGTCAGAATAATTGTATCGAAGTTATCACAAAACTTTGTATTTGCCATGAGTTCCCGGCGAGAAGACAAAAGCTGTCTTTGAACCTACCAAGAAGAAGGCTTGTAAACCTCCACTGTGTAGGATGGGAAGCAACATGAAGGTGTTCTGTTTCTTTCATGTATTGTAATCAACAGAAAGATATTGTCTTGACCCGAGATCTACAAAGCGAAGAGGAAGCAGGACCTGACTCCCCTCCAGGGACCCCTTCTTTGAACTCTTTTACGACCTTTTCTTCTTTGAACTGTCTGTAACCAAAGGTGATGGCTGTTTACGACCCCCGTCCCTTAGAAACAGCTGTTGCCATGTAATCAGGGAAAGTCCAAATAAAAGAGGAGGCGTACAATCTTTCGCCGGAGTGTCCAAAGAGTACAGTCCAGACGTCTCTCCTCAATTGAGCCAAATTTAATTCTGTCTCTGTTTAATTCCTTGCTTCTTGTCTTGTTTAATAGATGTCATCAGTGTTTGAACCTGACATTAATAATAAAATGCGTCAAGTAACAAAACATGACTGAGGTGCATACCTACAAAATCAGCTAAAAAGGCTAGCATGCTAACAGGTATCATTTGTCAAGTAACAAAATATTTTCACGCTGAGGTGTATACCTGTAAAATTAACACAAACGCTAGCAAGCTAATAATAAAATGGATCAAGTAACAAAAAATGTCTGAGGTGTTTACCTACAAAATTTGCTAAAAAAAAAAAAAAAAGCTAGCATACTAACATTAGCATGCAAACAGGTATCATTTGTCTTGTAACAAAATATTTCACGCTAATGTGTACACCTGCAAAATTAACAAAGAAGCTAGCATGCTAATATTAGAATGCATCACTGGACAAAATATGACTGAGGTGTATACCTATAAAATTTGCTTTAAAAAAAAAGCTAGTATGCAACAGGTATCAATAAAAACACAAAGTCAAGATTTACCTGAAGTAAAACTTGAGTTTTGCACTCAATTTTCTAACACTGATTTTTTATTCACTGAGCTTTTTTTACACTTAATTTTTTATGCGCTCATTTAGATCGTTTTTATACACCTAAAAAGGATACACTGATTTTTTCACCACAGAAACGTTTTACTTTTATACACTGATTTTTTTTATTCACCGAGTTTTTAAATTCCTAATTTTTCTATACTGATTTTTATACACTGTTTTTTTATAATTAATATTTTTTAAACTAAATATTTGAACAACGATTTTTTTATACAATCAATTTTTATACACTGATTTTTTACAGTTAATTTTTACTATAGATTGATTTTTTTATACACTGAGTTTTTAAATTCTTAATTTTTATACACTGATTGTTCATACACATACTTTTTATACATTGTTTGTGTACACTGATTGTTTTTTTTATATACAATTTTTTTTAAATAGATTTTTATATTACATTTTTTTACACCAAATGTTTTTATGTACTGATTTTCATACACTGTTTTTTGTACTTTTTTTTTTTTTTACACAAAATTTTTAAACAATGATTTTTTTCATACACTGAATTTTCATACACTGATTTATTATACACTGAATCATTTTACATTGATTTTTTTATATACTGCGTTTTTAAATTCTTTATTTTTTTATACATTGATTTTTAATACACAACATTTTTGTACAGTTTTTTATATAAAAACTTTTTTACACATAATGTTTTTATATACTGATTTTTATACACTGGTTTTTATAATTATTTTTTTTACACTACATTTTTAAACCATTATTTTTTTTATTTGAATTTGTATCCTTTTTTTTCATACACTGATTTTTTTATACACTGAATCTTTTTACATAGATATTTTATACACTGCCTTTTTAAATTCTTAATTTTTATACAATGATTTTTAATACGCAGAATTTTTATACACAGATTTTTTTATATTAATTTTTTTTACACATAATTTTTTTTATATACTGATTTTTTATATAAAACTTTTTTTTTACACTTAATGTTTTTCTATACTGATTTTTATACACTGTTTTTTTATACTTATTTTTTTTACACCAACTTTTTTTAAATACTGATTTTCATACACTGATTTTTATACTTTTTTTTTTACACTAAATTTTTAAACAATTATTTTTTTCATACACTGATTTTTTTATACACTAAATCTTTTTACATTGATTTTTTATACACTGCCTTTTAAAATTCTTAAATTTTATACACTGATTTTTATTTCACAGAATTTTTAAATTGGTTTTTATATTACATTTTTTTACACCAAATTTTTTTATGTACTGATTTTCATACACTGTTTTTTGTACTTTTTTTTTTTTTACAAAAAATTTTTAAACAATGATTTTTTTCATACACTGAATTTTCATACACTGATTTATTATACACTGAATCATTTTACATTGATTTTTTTACATACTGCGTTTTTAAATTCTTTATTTTTTTATACATTGATTTTTAATACACAACATTTTTGTACAGTTTTTTATATAAAAACTTTTTTACACATAATGTTTTTATGTACTGATTTTTATACACTGGTTTTTATAATTAATTTTTTTACACTACATTTTTAAACCATTATTTTTTTTATTTGAATTTGTATCCTTTTTTTTCATACACTGATTTTTTTATACACTGAATCTTTTTACATAGATATTTTATACACTGCCTTTTTAAATTGTTAATTTTTATACAATGATTTTTAATACGCAGAATTTTTGTACACAGATTTTTTTATATCAATTTTTTTTACACATAATTTTTTTTATATACTGATTTTTTATATACAACTTTTTTTTTACACTTAATGTTTTTCTATACTGATTTTTATACACTGTTTTTTCATACTTATTTTTTTTACACCAACTTTTTTTAAATACTGATTTTCATACACTGATTTTTATACTTTTTTTTTACACTAAATTTTTAAACAATTATTTTTTTCATACACTGATTTTTTTATACACAAAATCTTTTTACATTGATTTTTTATACACTGCCTTTTAAAATTCTTAAATTTTATACACTGATTTTTATTTCACAGAATTTTTAAATTGATTTTTACATTACATTTTTTTACACCAAATTTTTTTATGTACTGATTTTCATACACTGTTTTTTGTACTTTTTTTTTTTTACACAAAATTTTTAAACAATGATTTTTTTCATACACTGAATTTTCATACACTGATTTATTATACACTGAATCATTTTACATTTATTTTTTTACATACTGCGTTTTTAAATTCTTTATTTTTTTATACATTGATTTTTAATACACAAAATTTTTGTACAGTTTTTTATATAAAAACTTTTTTACACATAATGTTTTTATATACTGATTTTTATACACTGGTTTTTATAATTAATTTTTTTACACTACATTTTTAAACCATTATTTTTTTAATTTGAATTTGTATCCTTTTTTTTCATACACTGATTTTTTTATACACTGAATCTTTTTACATAGATATTTTATACACTGCCTTTTTAAATTCTTAATTTTTATACAATGATTTTTAATACGCAGAATTTTTATACACAGATTTTTTTATATCAATTTTTTTTACACATAATTTTTTTTCTATACTGATTTTTTATAGAAAACTTTTTTTTTTACACTTAATGTTTTTCTATACTGATTTTTATACACTGTTTTTTTATACTTATTTTTTTTACACCAACTTTTTTTAAATACTGATTTTCATACACTGATTTTTATACTTTTTTTTTACACTAAATTTTTAAACAATTATTTTTTTCATACACTGATTTTTTTTATACACTAAATCTTTTTACATTGATTTTTTATACACTGCCTTTTAAAATTCTTAAATTTTATACACTGATTTTTATTTCACAGAATTTTTAAATTGGTTTTTATATTACATTTTTTTACACCAAAATTTTTTTATGTACTGATTTTCATACACTGTTTTTTGTACTTTTTTTTTTTTTTACAAAAAAATTTTAAACAATTATTTTTTTCATACACTGAATTTTCATACACTGATTTATTATACACTGAATCATTTTACATAGATTTTTTTACATACTGCGTTTTTAAATTCTTTATTTTTTTATACATTGATTTTTAATACACAACATTTTTGTACAGTTTTTTATATAAAAACTTTTTTACACATAATGTTTTTATATACTGATTTTTATACACTGGTTTTTATAATTAATTTTTTTACACTACATTTTTAAACCATTATTTTTTTAATTTGAATTTGTATCCTTTTTTTTCATACACTGATTTTTAATATTGATTTTTTTTTTTACACATCATTTTTTTATATACTGATTTTTTATATATAAAAAATGTTTACACATCCTGATTTTTATACACTGGTTTCTTATACTTAAATTTTTTTTACACTATATTTAAAAAAAAAAATGTATACACTTATTTTTTCATATACTTTTTTTACACATAATTAATTTATATACAGAATATTTTATACTTAATTTTTTTCATACACTGAATTTAAAATGATGCTCACAAATGTTCTTTGACTTCAAAAGTTAGCATCCTCTGAGGTCAAATTAAATGTATTCCCTAAATTCAGTGCAAACAAATCTTTAGTAATGCAAAGAAAACAAGGACTCACTCTTCTGCCGGCTGCCGACGCTGCGGAAGGAGCTGGACCGGGTGTGCGGCGAGTACGGCGGCTCGATCAGGTGACCGGCGTCGGGGTAGGACAGAACGGTCAGCAGGTGGCTGTTCCCCGCACGCTCCATCATCTCCTTCATCTGGAACAAAGACATCATGTGACCGCCATCAGTCATGTGACCAAGGTGTCCCACAAGAACCCTGGTGGCATTACGGGCCACACAAGTTGGGCGTACTCACGTCCAGAGCGGACTCGCAGGCGCACCAGTTCTGATCGTCCTGGCCCACTACCAGCAACACGGGACAGTGCACGCGACCCATCTGCCACAGAACCAGAACCAAGGTGAGACGTGACCGTGGCCACAGAACCAGAACCAAGACTCACGTCCACTTTGAGGGCCGGGTCGGCTGTGATGGGCAGCAGAATATTTCTCATGATGGTCTCGTTCTCCTCGTTGAACTCCATCTTGTTGTTGTGCCTGATTGGATCAATAATCATATCATCAATCAACACTATTATCTATGTATCGGACCTCATTTACATCCCTGATACGGTTGTCAAAAGTATCGATACTTTGATACCAAGTCGACGCCAACACACAAAATATACACCCATACGCCTCAGTCTTAAAAACAACATATACATAAATATATATATATGTGTGTATACTGTATGTATATATATATTTGTGTATGATTATATATGTGTATGTGTTCATATATATATAAATAAAAATGTGTGTATATATACACGTGTATATGTGTGTATATATGAGTATGTGTTCATATATATATATAGATAATTATGTGTGTATATATACGTGTATATGTGTGTATATATGAGTGTGTGTGTATATATGAATGTGTATATATGTGTGTGTGTAGGTGTAAATATACAAATGTGTGTGCGTGTGTGTATTTTTGTGTATACATGTCTGTGTGTATATAAATGTGTGTCTGTTATATATGTATGTATGTAAACATATACATGTAAATACATATATTCATATACACACACATATATATATATATATATATATATATATATATATATATATATATATATATATATATATATATATATATATATATATATATATATATATATATATATATATATACACGTATGTTTATACACGCACACACACACATACACACAAATATACATATATTTGTGTATATTTATTAGGGCTGCAACTAATGATTAATTTGATAATCGATTAATCTGTCGACTATTACTTCGATTAATCGATTAATAATCGGATAAAAGAGACAAACTACATTTCTATCCTATCCAGTATTTTATTGAAAAAAAACAGCATACTGGCACCATACTTATTTTGATTATTGTTTCTCAGCTGTTTGTAAATGTTGCAGTTTATAAATAAAGGTTTAGTAAAAAAAATATATATATATATATATATATATATATATATATATATATATATATATATATATATATATATATATATATATATATATATATATATATATATATATATATATATAAAAAATAAAATTAAAAAAAAACTCTGCGCATGCGCATAGCATAGATCCAACGAATCGATGACTAAATTAATCAGCAACTATTTTAATAATCGATTTTAATCGATTTAATCGATTAGTTGTTGCAGCCCTAATATTTATATATGTGTATGTGTTCATGTGTATATACATGTATATATAGATAAATGTGTGTGTATATATACACACGTGTATATGTGTGTATATATATGTGTGTATATATGTATGTGTATTTATGTGTGTGTAGGTGTATATATACCTGTGTGTGCATGTGTGTGTATTTGTTTGTATACATGTCTGTGTGTGTGTATACGTGTATATGGGTGTGTGTATTTAAATATGTATGTATATATACATATAAGTACATATACACATATATACACACACACACACATATATATATATATATATATACATACACATATGTTTATACACACACATATATACACACAAACATACATACATGTGCAGATATATACACATACACACATACATATATACACACACACATAAACATATTGTGCACACAGACACACAAATGCTGTGCTGTGTACACTTCAAAGTGTAATTCATGGTCATTAACCTGCATTACACATGAAGTCGACAAGATGGCGGCAAAGTTGCAGCAATAATTCTGTCCAATCAGTTTTTGTTGTTGTTGTCCTGGTGCCGTCTACGTATGGAGAAAGGTGGAAGTTCTCAGGTATCGGTACGGACGACTGAACTTGTGGTTTGGTGACAACCTCCGTCCCTAATGAAGTGACTGTTGGCCTTATATCTGCTGAGCAAACACATTTTCATCATTGGTCTAGTGGACGGTCTTACTGGGCGTAGAAAGCAAAGATGTCTTCCAGCGTTCCATCAACTGGCTGCACGTGACTTCCACTGATGCACACCACACACCTGGGCTGAACACACACACACACACACACACACACACGCACACACAGTGGGTCAAAACTCTAACCGAGGGCGATCCAGGCCTGGTTACCTTGACAACGGGCGAGTATGCCGCCATCCTGAGCGTGATGGTGCAGCCGAAGGAGAGACCCAAGATGGCGATGCGGTCGGCGAGCACCTGTGGGTGTTGTTGCAGGACCCTGAAGGTCGTCTGCAGGGACATGACTTTGTGAACTGAATTTATTCCATTGAATAACACATTGTGAGCAAAATATGTGTTGGAAAATTAAGTTCGTCAAAATTTAGTATGTACAACTTCAAGGCAAAAAAATTTAATATGTTAAAATTATATGCAAAAAAAATTTTTTTTTAAAGATTTATTGCAAAGAAAATTCCATGTGAAAATTCAGAGCAAAAAAAATGAATGTATAAAAAGTCAGTGCAAAATAAAATAAAAATGTGTACAAATGTAATGCAAATTTTTTTTGTAAAAATTCAGTGTAAAAAAAAAGAGTGTGAAAATTCAGAGCAAAAACATTACATGTATAACACTTCAGTGCAATATAAAAAAAAAAGTGTAAAACTTTAATGCAAAAAAAGTGTAAAAATTCAGTGAAAAAAAAGTGTGAAAATTCTGAGCAAAAAAACATACATGTATAAAAATTCAGTGCAAAATAAAAATAAATGGGTAAAAATTTTGTGCCAAATTTTTTTTTTATGTGTAAGAATTCAGAGCAAAAAGTCATTCTGTGTGAAAATTCCGAGCAAAAAAAATGTTATGTATAAAAATTCAGTGCAAAATAAAAAAAAATGTGTACAAATTTAATGCAATTTTTTTTTTCATTCGGTGTAAAAAAAAGAATGTGTGTGAAAATTCAGAGCAACAAAATTGCATGTATAACAATTCAGAGCAATATAAAAAAAAGTGTAAAAATTTAATGCAAAAAAAAAGTGTACAAATTCTGTGAAAAAATTACATGTATAAAAATTCAGTGCAAAATAACAATAAATGGGCAAAATTTTTTGCAAAAAAAATTGTATGTGTAAGAATTCAGAGCAAAAAGTAATTCTGTGTGAAAATTTAGAGCAAAAACAATTCAATGTATACAAATTCAGTGCAAAAAAATGAAATGTGTAAAAATGTAGTGCAAAAATAAATTATGTGTAAAAATTCAGAGCAAAAACAATTACATTCATAAAAAATCAGTTTCCAAAAAAAAAAAAAGGTAAAAATTCAGTGCAAAAAAAAGTATGTGTGAAAATTCAGAGCAAAAAAAAAAATTCTATGTATAAGAATTAAGTGCAAAAAAATTTGAATATCGAAAAGTTCAGTGCAAAAAACATTCCAGTGCCTAAAAATATGTTGCTTTCAAACTCACCTCATTGGCTGGTTCTGACCCAGTATTGATTGTTTCACACTTAATGTACCAAAATTAATTTTTACACAGAATTTTTTTTTGGAAGGTTTTCTTTTTTACAGATAATTTTACCAAACTGAATTTTTTAAAACATATATGGAGTCAAATTACTGCCAAAAATCCACAAACAAAAATGTTTTTTACGTGCAGAAAAATGTTGTTTTTTTTACTTGCGCATCTTTTTCTTTTTGCAGAAAATTTGTTTTTATCCTTGCAAATCCTTTTTATTTATTTTGTTTGTTTGTTTTATCTGCAAATAATTTTTTTCACATGTAGAAAATTGTTTTTATACCGATGTATAAATGTTTTATTTGCAGAAAATCGTTTTTTTCTTAAATGCGTATCGGTTTTTTTTATTGACTTTTTTCTTTTTATTGAAAAATGTTTTTTTTTGGTAAGTCAATCATCAATCATTTGGTGTGAGTTAACAACAATTTTCTGTGTTTTTAAAATTGTGGCAGTAATTTCACTCCATAAATACATTTTGCTAACACATTTTTCCCAATGAAGTTGTCAGCATTATTTGATGTCAAAACATTCAGTGGACAAAACATTTTAGTCAATGGAGATGAACAGAACCTCAAAGTACCTCAAAGTAGGTGTTGTCTGCCATCTTGCCCGTTTCCGTGGTGATCTTAGAGTTCAGGTAGTCAAGGGCCAGCGAGGCGAAGCCGTGTGAGGCCAACAGCGCCGCTCGGTACTCCACCAGCTGGCCCCCGCCCCCCCACAGGTCCAGGATGGCGGGGAAAGGTCCGGGTCCTTTTGGCGGTTTTTATTATTCATCATTACGAGGTTTTTTGGTCACGTGGACTTTACCTGAGGGCAGGAAGAGGGTCGCAGACAGTCCGTCCGTCGTGACGGGGATCCGGCGGACGCCGGGCGCTATGTACCAGCGCTCCACCGCCTGGGAGGCCAGCGCCACCTGGTCCAGGAAGCCTTGAGTGCCGTGACCCCGCTGCACGGAGATGGTGACCTCCATGGGGGTCTGCACCTTCATCTTCCTCATCCTGAGTCCACGTTGGCTGCCTGGAACCGGTCTGAGGCTCCACAGGAGACCCATGGGCTCCAGTCCCGAGTACGTGCCCCCCAGGCTGACATCTTTGGAGACTGCAGACACAAACAAAGATCTGGGGGTCCAAGGTGCGTCTCTGGGAGGACCACGTACCGTCCACGGAGCCGCTGGCGTCGGACACGTAGTGAGCGAACGCCTCCCAGCTGTGTCCGTCCTCGCAGCGGTGGAAGGCGTGGACGGTGAGCTGGACGCCGGGGGGCGCGTTCTGGACCAGGATGACAAACTTCTCGTCCACCAGGCCTCTGGACGGACGGACCGACAGCTTGACCGCGTCCATGCTGACCTGCACACATTCAATTAAATCTTTGATCAAAAAACTAAAGGACTACTTCTTAATGAGGTTAATTTGTGTTTTTTACTCTGAATTTTCTATTTTTCTTACATTCAATTTGTATACACTCAATTTTATTACATTGAATTTTAATAGACTGACTTGTACACATGATTTTTAAACACTGAATTTTTTACACTGATTTTTTTATTATTTTTAAACTGAGTTTGCATTCACTACATTTTTATCCATAGAAATGTTGAATTTTTAAACACTGATTTTTTTAAAAGGTTTTTTTAAAACAACATTTTTGAATTTTTTTTACACTAAATTTTTATACGTTGAATTTTAACACTAAATTTTTATACATTGAATTTTAACACACAATTTTTTTACTGTGAAATTTGTATACACTCAATTTTTTACATCAAATTTTATTTGTAATTTATTTTTACATTAAATTGGTCTACACATTTGTTAAACAGAATTTATGATTTTTTTTATCCTGAATTTGTTTGCACTGAATTTGTCTACACTCAATTTTTTACACTCAGTTTTTGTCACTCAATAAATAACATTGATTTATTTACCCAATTTGTATACACTACATTTGTAACACTTAATTATTTTACATTGATGTTTTTGCACAGATATTTGTATACATTACATTCTAACACAGTGAATTTTAATAAACAAAAAATGTATCACAAACAATTTGTATACACTGAATTTAAAAAACATAATTTTAAACTGAGTTTGTATTCACAAAATTTGTATCCATAGAAATGTTATACTTATTTTTTACATTTTTATATTTACATTTTACATTGAAATGTTATACACTGAAGTTTTATACATTGAGTTTTAATACACTTTTTAAACACTGATTTTTTCAAACAACATTTTTTTACTCAAAATTTTTATATGTTGAAGTTTAATACACAAAATTTGTTTACTGTGATATTTGTACACACTCAATTTTTACATCAAATTTTACACACTCATTTTTTTTTCACTTAATTTATTACGTTGATTTATTTACACTAAATTTTATACACTACATTTGTTACACTTAATTATTTTTACACTGATGTTTTTGCACATATATTTGTATACATTACATTCTAACAGTGCATTTTAATAAACCTTTTTTTCACAAACAATTTGTATACACTGATTTTTTTATTTATTTTAACTGAGTTTTTTTCACTAAATTGTTATACATAGAAATGTTATACTTATTTTTTTTACATTGAAATTGTATACACTGAAGTTTTATACATTGAGTTTTAACACACTATTTTAAAAAATTAATTAAAAAAATTAAAAAAAACAAAAAAAACAACAAAATAAATAAATAAAAAAATACAAAAAAAGTTTTTAGATTTATATAGCGCTTTTCTAGGCACTCAAAGCGCTTCACAGAGAAGTGAGAACCCATCATTCATTTTTACAACTCACTCATTCACCGGTGTGAGCGGCACCGGGGGCAAGGGTGAAGTGTCCTGCCCAAGGACACAACGGCAGCGATTTGGATGGTAAGAGGCGAGGAGTGAACCTGCAACCCTCAGGTTTCTGGCACGGGCGCTCTACCCACTGCGCCATACTTTTTAAATTTTTAAACACTGATATTTTTTTTCAAAGGTTTTTTTACACTAAATTAGTATACGTTGAATTTTAATACACTGAATTCTTTTACAGTGAAATTTCTATACACTGAGTTTGTGTACACTAAATTTGTATAAGTTGAATTTTAATACACTAATTTTTTTACTGTGAAATTAGTATACACTGAATTGCACTGAATTTGTCTACACTCAATTTGAATACAATGAATTTTTATACACTCAATTTTTTACACTCAGTTTTTATACACTCCGTTTTTTCACTCAATTTATTACATTGATTTATTTACACTAAATTTGTATACATTACATTTGTTACACTTAATTATTTTACACTGATGTTTTTGTAAACACTGATTTTTTTTTTCATGGAATTTTTGTACACTCAATTTATTACAAAAAAATGTATGGACTCATTTTTTACAATCAATTTATTACATTTATTTTTTTTATACTAAATTTGTATACACATTTGTTACACCAAATTTTTTAAAAAAAATTATCCTGAATTTGTTTGCACTGAATTTGTCTACACTCAATTTGAATATACTGAGTTTGTGTATACTCAATTTTTTACACTCAATTTATTACATTGATTTATTTACACTAAATGTTTATACACTACATTTGTTACACTTAATTATTTTACACTGATGTTTTTGCACATATATCTGTATACATTACACTATAACACAGTAAATTTAAAAATATATGTATATTTTCACAAACAATTTGTATACACTGATTTTTTTTTAACTGACTTTGTATTCACTAAATTGTTATACATAGAAATGTTATACTTATTTTTTACATTGAAATGTTGTACATTGAAGTTTTATACATTGAGTTTTAATACACTATTTTTACACAGAATTTTTAAACACCAATTTTTTTCAAAGGTTTTTGTAAAACAAAATGTTTTTATTTTTTTACACTAAATTTTTATACGTTGAATTTTAATACACTATTTTATTTTACTGTGAAATTTGTATACACTCAATTTTTTACATCAAATTTTATACACTCATTTTTTACAGTGACATTTGTATACACTCAATTTTTACATCTAATTGTATACACTCATTTTTTACAATCAATTTTTTACATTGATTTATTTACATCAAATAGTATACACTCATTTTTTACAATCAATTTTTTACATTGATTTATTTACACTAAGTTTGTATACACTACATTTGTTACACATAGTGATTTTTACACTGATGTTTTTGCACATATATTTGTTTACATTACATTCTAACACAGTGAAATTTAATAAACACATTTTTTTTTCACAAACAATTTGTATACCCTGATTTTTTTTTTTACATTTAATTTTTGTACACTTAATTTTTTACACTTATTTTTTAACACTTGTTGTTTACACTACATTACTATACACTATACATCATTTTTTTAATGTTTTACACTGCATTTTTGGACTGATTTTTTACACACTGAACTATTAATTCAACTAAATTGTCAGCATAATTTGATGTAAAAAAAAAAAAAGAAGAAGAATTAGGGGTGTGGGGAAAAATTCGCGATTCTCACGTTGTGCGATTCAGAATCGATTCTCATTTTTTTAAAATCAATTTTTTTTTTTATATATATATTTATTTTTCCAATTTTTTATTTTATTTTATTTATTTATTTTTTTTAATTAATCAATCCAACAAAACAATATACAGCAATACCCTAACAATGCAATCCAATTCCAAAACCAAACCCGACCCAGCAACACTCAGAACTGCAATAAACAGAGCAATTGAGAGGAGACACAAACACGACACAGAACAAACCAAAAGTAGTGAAACAAAAATGAATATTGTCAACAACAGTATCAATATTAGTTACAATTCCAACATAGCAGTGATTAAAAATCCCTCATTGACATTATCATTAGACATTTATAAAAATAAAAATAAATGAACAATAGTGTCACAGTGACTTACACTTGCATCACATCTCATAAGCTTGACAATTTTCACAAAGATAAAATAAGTCCTATTTTTGGTTCATTTAATAGTTAAAACAAATTTACATTATTGCAATCAGTTGACAAAACATTGTCCTTTACAATTATAAAAGCTTTTTACAAAAATCTACTACTCTGCTTGCATGTCAGCAGACTGGGGTAGATCCTGCTGAAATCTATGTATTGAATGAATAAAGAATTGTTTTGAATCGGGAAAAAAATTGTTTTTGAATCGAGAATCGTGTTGAACTGGAAAAAAAAACACGATTTTGAATCGAATCGTGACCACAAGAATCGATATTGAATCGAATCGTGGGACACCCAAAGATTCACAGCCCTAATAATAATATAAAGGCAAACAAACCAGCTCCATAAATTCAGTGTTTAAAGAAAGTTTTGGTAATAAGCACACAAATGAAACTCCATTTGAATGTTCTTACCTGCTGGCTCAGTGAGGTGTTGGTGGATGTTTTGAAGTCCACAATGTTAAAATCCTTATTGCGCAAAGGGTTAAAGGTCACACGGCAGGCAGAGAATGTGGTCACGTGACTCTGACGTTAGAACAACCTCACCTAGTTGTTGTCACATTTACACACGTCCACGTCACACACTTAAACGTGCAAGTTTGTGTTCCAGATAACTTTCGGTGTTGAGGATGAACTTGCAGATGTCGATCGGCTTGACTTGGCTCAAACTATCATCCAGCATTCTTCAGGACTAGTTTTGGGACTTTCACCAGTCACAACAACACCGAAGGACTTCCGTCTCCTTCTAAGGACGCGTTGACGCCTCATGGACACTAGAGGGAGCCAGAGAAACCAAGGACAGTAACAAAACAAGGTCCATAAAATGGTCAAATTATTTAAATAGAAGGTAATAAAGGTAAAAAGAAAAGAAAAAAAGAAATAGAAAAAAAGAATATAGCAGGTAATAGAGGATCAAACACGGCAAAATAAAATAAAATAAAATAAAATAAAATAAAATAAAATAAAATAAAATAAAATAAAATAAAATATGGTCAAAAAAGGTAAAGAAAACGTAAGTGGCCTAGTGGTTAGAGTGTCCGCCCTAACATCAGTATGTCATGAGTTCAAAACCCTGGGGATGGGTCAAATGCAGTGGACAAATTTCACCACACCTAGTGTGTGCGTGTGACAATCATTGGTACTTTAAGTTAACTTAAAGAAGGAAAAAGAAGATAAAACAAGGTAACAGATGGTAAAAGAAGGTAAAAAAAAAAGAAAAGTAAATAGAGTACATACAAGGGTAAAATAATTTTAATGGAAGGTAAAAAGGTGAATAAAAGATAAAAGAAGATAAATTCAGGTAAAAGACAGTCAAAGAAGAAAAATAATATACAAGGTTCATAGATAAGATAAAACAAGGGCAAAGATGGTCAAAAAGAAGGTAAATAAAAGGTTTAAATTAGGGATGTCCGGTTTCAAAAAGTAAAATGTATGACTTTTTAAAACGCCGCTGTGTACACGGACGTAGGGAGAAGTTCAGAGCGCCAATAAAACTTAAAGGCACTGCCTTTGCGTGCCGGCCCAGTCACATAATACCTACCGCTTTTCACACACACAAGTGAATGCAAGGCATACTTGGTTGACAGCCATACAGGTCACACTGAGGGTGGCCGTATAAACAACTTTAACACTGTTACAAATATGCGCCACACTGTGAACCCACACCAAACAAGAATGACAAACACATTTCGGGAGAACATCCGCACCGTAACACAACATAAACACAACAGAACAAATACCCAGAACCCCTTGCAGCACTAACTCTTCCGGGACGCTACAATATACACCCCCTCGCTACTCCCTCCTGAACCCCGCCCCCCCCCCCCCCAACCCCGCCCACCTCAACCTCCTCATGCTTTCTCAGGGAGAGCATATCCCAAAATCCAAGCTGCTGTTTTGAGGCATGTTAAAAAAAATAATGCACTTTGTGACTTCAATAATAAATATGGCAGTGCCATGTTGGCATTTTTTTCCATAACTTGTGTTGATTTATTTTGGAAAACCTTTGTTACATTGTTTAATGCATCCAGCGGGGCATCACAACAAAATTAGGCATAATAATGTGTTCAGTCCACGACTGTATATATCGGTATCGGTTGATATCGGAATCAGTAATTAAGTGTTGGACAATAATCGGAATTTTGGATATCGGCAAAAAAGCCATTATCGGACATCTCTAGTTAAAGTGGTAAATAAAAAGGAAAAAGAAGCTCAAACAAGGTAACAGATGGTCAAAGAAGGTATATATATGTATATATGTAATATGTATTTAAGTCTCATCCGCCAACAATAGCCGACTTCGTCCTAGGCTGCCCACTAGCCCCCGGCCAATGTCCATGCCGCGTGGATGAGTAAAAATCCCTCCAGTGAAGCTCGTCCATCCCGACACTCAACGCAGCCCTGTATCTTGCTCCGCATCTCCTCCGTGGTCTCTCCGGTAGCTGGTCTCCGGTGCAAGTATGGCCAAAAGGCTCCCTTGAGACAGATCTAAAAGTTCACAAAAAGCAGCGGCAAAGAAGTCACGAAAGTGACACCCTTGTTGCTCAGTCCCGGTGTTTTTCTTTCAATGACCTCATCGTTCTTTGCATCAACTTGCGTAAGTCCAATATTTCAGAAAAGTAATTCTTCACTTAAAGGCCTACTGAAATTATATTTTTTTATTTAAACGGGGATAGCAGATCCATTCTATGTGTCATACTTGATCATTTCGCGATATTGACATCTTTTTGCTGAAAGGATTTAGTAGAGAACATCGACGATAAAGTTCGCAACTTTTGCTCGCTGATAAAAAAAAGCCTTGCCTGTACCGGAAGTAGCGTGACGTCACAGGTTGAAAGGCTCCTCACATTTCCCCATTGTTTACACAAGCAGCGAGAGCGATTCGGACCGAGAAAGCGACGATTACCCCATTAATTTGAGCCAGGATGAAAGATTTGTGAATGAGGAACGTGAGATTGAAGGACTAGAGTGCAGTGCAGGACGCATCTTTTTTCGCTCTGACCGTAACTTAGGTACAAGCTGGCTCATTGGATTCCACACTTTCTCCTTTTTCTATTGTGGATCACGGATTTGTATTTTAAACCACCTCGGATACTACATCCTCTTGAAAATGAGAGTCGAGAACGCGAAATGGACATTCACAGTGATTTTTATCTCCACGACAATACATCGGCGAAGCACTTTAGCTACGGAGCTAACGTGATAGCATCGGGCTTAACTGCAGTTAGAAACAAAAAAAATAAACCCCTGACTGGAAGGATAGACAGAAAATCAACAATACTATTAAACCATGGACATGTAACTACACGGTTAATGCTTTCCAGCCTGGCAAAGCTTAACAATGCTGTTGCTAACAACGCCATTGAAGCTAATTTAGCTACGGGACTTCGACAGAGCTATGCTAAAAACATTAGCTATCCACCTACGCTAGCCAGCCCTCATCTGCTCATCAACACCCGTGCTCACCTGCGTTCCAGCGATCGACGGCGCGACGAAGGACTTCACCCGATCATCCGTGCGGTCGGCAGCTAGCGTCGGATAGCGCGTCTGCTATCCAAGTCAAAGTCCTCCTGGTTGTGTTGCTCTAGCCGGCCGCTAATACACCGATTCCACGTACAACTTTCTTCTTTGCAGTCTCCATTGTTCATTAAACAAATTGCAAAAGATTCACCAACACAGATGTCCAGAATACTGTGGAATTTGGCGATGAAAACAGAGATTTTTGTATTGGATTCAATGTGTCCGGATACTTCCGCTTCAACGATTGACGTCACGCGCATACGTCATCATACATAGACGTTTTCAACCGGAAGTTTAGCGGGAAATTTAAAATTGCACTTTATAAGTTAACCCGGCCGTATTGGCATGTGTTGCAATGTTAAGATTTCATCATTGATATATAAACTATCAGACTGCGTGGTCGGTAGTAGTGGCTTTCAGTAGGCCTTTAAAGTGATCAAGCCGCACAATGGATGCGCTGATAAGTCATAGAATATAATCTATGTCATAGACCACTTTAGGAGGATGTAAGTACCATTGCTAGTTGGCGTGCGATGGATTCCAGCTTAGTCTACGATTGACAGGTGTTGGACGGACCAACACCTCATTTATTCGTGCTTTAGTCATTTAGATCATTTGGGATCTGTAGCAGGAACGTCCACACCGATCCACTTCGCGGGAAACCTTTCATCTGGCGTCTGGGTTTCCACGTTTTCCCGCTGACGACGTACTCCAGAGTGCAGCTTCTGTTGAGCGTGAAGACTGAGTCCCCTCGGACCACGGCGGTGAAGAGCGAGCCCTTGCTATTGGCGAAGTGCCCCGGCAGAGCGGTCCACTGACCGGTGCTCAGGTTGTAGCAGTCTATCATGCACCTCAGGAAGTCGTCCGACGGCCCGTTCCTTATCACGTACAGGTCGTCCCTGTGGCCCACCATGCAGTGGCCGTAGCTCTGGCGTCGGATCAACTTGGTGAGCAGGCACCATTGGTCCATGCTGGGGACGTACTCGTAGACCTCTGTGGTCTCCATGGGCCTCCACAGGCACACAAAAATCCTCCCCATGGTTTTAGTGCACGCCGCCCCTGTAGCCGGCCGAGGCAGGTGAGCGGCAAAGCGCCACTGGCCGGTACTGACCTCAAATACCTCCACTGATGACATCACTGCCCGCTCGTACTCTCCTCCAATGGCGTACAAGAGGCCGTCTTGTCCCAGGAGACTGAGGTTGAAGCGCTGCTGGATCGGACCAGCGAGCTGCATCCAGCTGTTTTTGGAAACATCGTAGCAGAAACTGGCGTCGACAACATCTTTGTGGACGCCGTGAACGCCGCCTACGATGTAGAGCTTGTTGTCCAAGACGGCCACACCCGCCATGGAGGTGCTGGCGTCCAGCGGAAGATCCGTCAGAGTTTTCCAGGTGTTCCCAGTTTCATCCAAGTAACAGACAGTTCTGGAGGCCGCGTGAACGCTTTCGCCCGTGCCGCAGGTCACATGGGCGCCGACGGCCACAAAAGCGCTCGGGCTCAGCGACTCCACGAAGGAAATCAGCTCAGGCGGTAAGGTCTTCCTGACCTCGGCCTCCAGGTCAGCGTACATATTTCGGATGTACAGCGCGGCGGCGTGGCACAGGTCCAAGAGGCCGAAGGTGGCAGCCGTGTGTAACATGAGCAAACAGTTGTCCGAGTCGATGAGGCGGACCAAGTGCTTGGTCAGCAGCGCCACCTGCAGAAAAGCGGCGCACTCGATGGCTTCGACGATGTCGTCTGCGTCCAAACCGGGCGCCTCACCTCGTAAGACCGCCAGGACGATGAAGAAGCCTCGGGCGTGCAGAGACTTCAGGTGGATCTCCTCCTGGCGACACTCCCTCATCCCGGAGCGGTAGAGCGCACGGAAATAATCGCAACTCTGCACCAACAATGTCTTCTCCTCGGAGAAGTGAGTGTCCTCCACCACCACCGTCAGTCTGGCCGAAAGGACAGCGGATGGAGAACATGGCCGAGATTCAACGCTGCTGTCGTCTTCTAAGTCTGACATTGAAACCTTCTCGCTGTGAGTCCAGACAGAAGTCCTCCCTAGAGTCTGGAAGAGCAGCTTTGCTTCACTCTGACAGTTGACTCCATTTTTTCCATAGTCTTTTAAATAGAAGCAGCTAAACATAGACGACAACAACTGGGTGGCATAGTGTCACCCTTTTGACCACACCTCTTACACACTTCATGTGTAACAGAAGACTATCAATCATGGTTCTTCTGGTAGTGTACTCAGACAGGAGCACGCAACAAAGAACACTTGGTCCACGGGCCTTCACACGCCTGACCTTGAGGCATGGTAATTCGAAAAGTTTGAATAGTGAAGCCAATTTGTCCGTAAGAAACAATATAAATATGACTAATGTGTTCCAGCCTCGACAAAAGTCCATATTTTAGTGACGGTTTGTACACTTGGAACACAATATGAAGTGATATACAGTACTGAATATCAAACAAACATGACAAGGAGGTATAGGATCAACTTTCTATTTAATAACATGCTACTGTCCTCTGTATGCGCTCATATGCCAACACACAAACACAGAAGTCCCGTTGGTGCCCTCACAAACAATCAGAAATGGCAAAAATGACGCCTAATACGCCTATACTGACTCACCTGCACTGGCTTCCTGTGCACTTATGATGTGACTTTAAAGTTTTACTACTTACGTATGAAATACTACACGGTCTAGCTCCATCCTATCTTGCCGATTGTATTGTACCATATGTCCCGGCCAGAAATCTGTGTTCAAAGAACTCCGGCTTATTAGTGATTCCCAGAGCCCCAAAAAAGTCTGCGGGCTATAGAGCGTTTTCTATTCGGGCTCCAGTACTCTGGAATGCCCTCCCGGTAACAGTTAGAGATGCTACCTCAGTAGAAGCATTTAAGTCCCATCTTAAAACTCATTTGTATACTCTAGCCTTTAAATAGACCCCCTTTTTAGACCAGTTGATCTGCCGTTTCTTTTCTTCTCTCCTCTGCTCCCCTCTCCCTTGGGTAGGGGGAGTTGCACAGGTCCGGTGGCCATGGATGAAGTGCTGGCTGTCCAGAGTCGGGACCCCGGGTGGACCACTAGCCTGTGCATCGGTTGGGGACATTTCTGCGCTGCTGACCCGTCTCCGCTCGGGACGGTTTCCTGCTGGCCCCACTATGGACTGAACTCTCGCTGATGTGTTGGATCCACTGTGGACTGGACTTTCACAATATTATGTCAGACCCACTCGACATCCATTGCTTTCGGTCTCCCCTAGAGGGGGGGGGGGGGGGGGGTTTACCCACATATGCGGTCCTCTCCAAGGTTTCTCATAGTCATTCACATCGACGTCCCACTGGGGTGAGTTTTTCCTTGCCCGTATGTGGGCTCTGTACGGAGGATGTCATTGTGGCTTGTGCAGCCCTTTGAGACACTCGTGATTTAGGGCTGTATAAATAAACATTGATTGATTGATTGATTGAAAAATCCTTAACTTTAACAACCACTTTGCTACTGTAATAAACATTTTAAAAAGTAAAGGGCGCACATTAACAACGGCAAGGAGGAGCTGAGGAGCAGACAGAGGGAGAGAAGGGAAGGTTCTGTGTACTTTGGAAGAGGTTCCGCTGAACAAGAGGAAGAAGTTAAATAAGTCTGCTTTGGCATTTTTTTCCCAGAAAAGTCCGGTCTCATCGCAATTAAAACTTGCTGTGGTACTTAGCCGGCTTCGTCTTGCATACTTGTGAGCGCCATTAATGTACTCCTCGCAAATAATCATTTTTGTAACTCCACAGTGATCTCCTAATTCCATGCTGGTCTGTTGTCTTCTTGGTGTGAAAAAACACAGAAAAAGGCACACAGGCTGTAGCGCTGAGAAGTGACTAGTAGTGGGCTGCGCTGCAAGTGGCAGAGAGGGGGCGCCCTGCTTTTGGCCTGCAGGCGGGACACAAAATGAATACATTAATGGCGGCACATTCTTCAAACACTAATTTAAAAAAAAGGTGAAATGAAAGAGAAAATGTAACGAGAAAAAGTTATATGAAATGTTAAAGTACCAATGATTGTCACACACACACTAGGTGTGGTGAAACTTGTCCTCTGCATTTGACCCATCCCCTTGTTCACTCCATGGGAGGTGAGGGGAGCAGTGGGCAGCAGCGGTGGCCGCGCCCGGGAATCATTTTTGGTGATTTAACCACCAATTCCAACCCTTGATGCTGAGTGCCAAGCAGGGAGGTAATGGGTCCCATTTTTATAGTCTTTGGTATGACTCGGCCGGGGCTTGAACTCACGACCTACCGACCTCAGGGCGGATACTCTAGCCACTAGGCCACTGAGCAGGTTTGACTCTCAAATGTTGACTCTGATAACACAAAACTTCCATGCAGGCTGTTTTTTTTTCCTTTAAAAGTCTCATTGCTCAAGAAATAATAATGAATCAAAATCAATGTTGTAATGAATTACTGACCTATTTGAGGCTCCTATTACTCCTTATCAAATATTCCACTTCGGAATAATTTTCTGGGAAATATATATATACATATATATATATACATATATATATATATATATATATATATATATATATATATATATATATATATATATATATATACATATATATATATATATATATATATATATATATATATATATATATATATATATATATATATATATATATATATATATATATATATACATATATATATATATATATACATATATACATATATATATATATATATATATATATATATATATATATATATATATATATATATATATATATATATATATATATATATATATATATATATAAATTAAGGGTGTGGGAAAAAATCGATTCGAATTCGAATCGTGATTCTCACGTTGTGCGATTCAGAATCGATTCTCATTTTACTTTTTTTTTTTTTAATTAATCAATCCAACAAAACAATACACAGCAACACCATAACAATGCAATCCAATTCCAAAAGCAAACCCGACCCAGCAACACTCAGAACTGCAATAAACAGAGCAATTGAGAGGAGACACAAACACGACACAGAACAAACCAAAAGTAGTGAAACAAAAATGAATATTATCAACAACAGTATCAATATGAGTTACAATTTCAACATAGCAGTGATTAAAAAGCCCTCATTGACATTATCATTATATCATTTATAAAAAAATAAAAAAATGAACAATAGTGTCACAGTGGCTTACACTTGCATCGCATCTCATAAGCTTGACAACACACTGTGTCCAATATTTTCACAAAGATAAAATAAGTCATATTTTTGGTTCATTTAATAGTTAAAACAAATTTACATTATTGCAATCAGTTGATAAAACATTGTCCTTTACAATTATAAAAGCTTTTTACAAAAATCTACTACTCTGCTTGCATGTCAGCAGACTGGGGTAGATCCTGCTGAAATCCTATGTATTGAATGAATAGAGAATCGTTTTGAATCGGGAAAAAAAATCGTTTTTGAATCGAGAATTGTGTTGAATTGAAAAAAAAATCGATTTTGAATCGAATCGTGGCCCCAAGAATCGATATTGAATCGAATCGTGGGACACCCAAAGATTCACAGCCCTAATATATACTGTGTGTGTGTATATATATATATATATATATATATATATATATATATATATATATATATATATATATATATATATATATATATATATATATATATATATATATATATATATATATATATAAAACGGCTCCCGCATGTTTTGATTTTTCAGTGTGAGACTCTTAGTGGGAAAAGTTTGCACATCACTTGTAATAATACTTGCCCACCCAATACAGATCACTTTAAATACAACAGTTAAATAAGAAATAATTATCAAGATTTAAATTGGCAAATACTGTAATATTTTGGAGCTGCCTTTAAGAACACATTATAATTTTTAGATTGAACACTGTGTGCTGACACTTCCAGGTGGTTACCGAGAAAGATGTTTTATAGCAAGTTGAACATTCTCATGGTTGGATTCTAAGTTGTTACAATATTGTAACCACATAGAGAAACGCGCCGCTCTAACATTTCTCGTTGGTGATTGGTCACATATTGGTCACGTAACAACATAGCGCGCTGTGATTGGTCAGAGCCAGTTCAAGCAGAGAACCAACTTAACATTATTTTACGCTAACATCCATCATTATACTTTATATTTGGTACATACACTAATCTTTATTTTCCAAAGCTCGACCGACAATTATTTAGCTGATTGTTTTAAAACAGTTTCAATCGCGTCAATTGAACCGTTACCAACTTCCGAGTATCCCTGCGCTCATGTCTTACTACGTAAAACTAGTCCGCTCGCTGTCTCGTCCATTCTGCGCAGCATTTAAATCCACAGAAGACTGGAATAAAGTGTAGATGTCACGACGAAGCTCGGCATCGTTCATCTATTCGTTGAATTTAGTCAAGTCCTTTGTGTATTTGCTCAGCTCGTCGCGGAAGGATACAGCGTGGCGCAGCCGGCTTGTAAACAAATGCCGGCGCAGTGGCGCGCGACTATAATTAAAATGGCTGCCACGCTTGTACACATCCTACACACGCACGGCGTTCTTCTTCTTGCTCTCTGGTGAGGGCGGCCGAGAGTACAACGACTGCTTGGGAGTCGTCGGCGTCGGGGGAACGTTTTTGTTTCTTTCTGGAGGAAAGGCGCCGGGGGTTATGCTGCTCTCACAACGCGGCTCCACGCCGGCTAAACTGCAGCAAGGTAACAAAACATGCTGGCCGGCATTCTCTTTAGCCGCCGTTTCCTTTAATTTCTGATTGTTTTGGACGTGGCCATGTAAAATATATATCATCAAATCGATGCTTATTTGATTTAAATTCATGAATATATGCGCGTATTGTCGTGAGGGGGTCATTTTCAGGATGTTTGCAAACACGTTGTTGTGTCGTAATTCCTTCTACTTTTGTGTCCAGCAGCAGCCAAAGAGGACATGCTGACGTTCGACAACGTGTACCGGCTGAACTCCGTGCTCGGCAGCGGGGGGTTCGGTACCGTCTACTCAGGGCTCCGTGTGGCCGACAGTGTGCCGGTAAGAGTCGGTTCTCTAACAAAAAGAGCGGCTTTGTTTTGGTCGGAACACGTGGTCTAGTGGCGTCGAGCTGCACGCGGTAACGACGCCACTTCCGGTTTGCGCTCGTAAACTTTACGACGGTGTCTCATTTTATATTTTAAATTGAATATCCATGTATAGATAAAAGACTACTTGTTAATTTTAGCCATTTAGCGTTCATCTTTGCGATATTGATGTCCATGCACTGCAAATTCGTCGACGTTAACGTTCAACATTCCGCTTTTATTCTGAAGGTCGTATAGCATCCGGATGTGTCTCGTCGTGGTGAAAGAAAGCTGAACCTTTTTTATTGTCATCTGTTTACAGTTCCAGGAAAGAAAGAAATATTGATGGCTGACATGAATGTGATCGATGTTGAGGAAGACGGTTATATTTAAGCGTGTGTTATGTTGCTCTTTCCACGCAGGTGGCAGTGAAGCATGTCTTCAGGGACAGGGTAACTGAGTGGGGCTCTTTGGTGAGTTTTTCTACAATTTTTATCACACAAAGGCATTATTTTTTAATATGTACAAGGGCGAGGGTTTCTAACAATCACAAAGTGTTAACATTATTTTATTTTAAAGGCCTACTGAAATGAAATTTTTATTTATTGTGTATTTAAACGGGGATAGCAGATCCATTCTATGTGTCATACTTGATCATTTCGTGATATTGCCATATTTTTGCTGAAAGGATTTAGTAGAGAACATCGACGATAAAGTTCACAACTTTTGGTCGCTGATAAAAAAAAAGCCTTGCCTGTACCGGTGGTAGCGTGACGTCACAGGTTGAAAGGCTCCTCACATTTCCCCATTGTTTTCAATGCAGCGAGAGCGATTCGGAACGAGAAAGCGACAATTTCCCCATTAATTTGAGCCAGGATGAAAGTTTTGTGGATGAGGAACGTGAGAGAAGGACTAGAGTGCGGTGCAGGACGTATCTTTTTTCGCTCTGACCGTAACTTAGGTACATGGGCTCATTGGATTCCACACTCTCTCCTATTTCTCTTGTGGATCACGGATTTGTATTTTAAACCACCTCGGATACTATATCCTTTTGAAAATGAGAGTCGAGGACGCGAAATGGACATTCACAGTGACTTTTATCTCCACGACAATACATCGGCGAGACACTTTAGCTACGGAGCTAACGTGACAGCATCGGGCTTAACTGCACATAGAAACAAAAGAAATAAGCCCCTGACTGGAAGGATAGACAGAAAATCAACAATACTATTAAACACTGGACCTGCAACTACACGGTTAATGCTTTCCAGCCTGGCGAAGCTTAACAATGCTGTTGCTAACGACGCCATTGAAGCTAACTTAGCTACGGGACTTCGACAGAGCTATGCTAAAAACATTAGCTCTCCACCTACGCCAGCTCTCATCTGCTCATCACGATCCGTGCTTACCTGCGTTCCAGCGATCGACGGCGCGACGAAGGACTTCTTCACCCGATCATTGATGCGGTCGGCGGCCCGGAGACGGAGGAAGTCAAGGTGAGGACAGCGGTGCGGCGGCGGCCATTGTAGCTTTCGACGACACCCCGGCCGCCATCAGAGTCGGCAAGAAACATATATTTCCCCAAGTTACGTACGTGGCATGCACATAGCGCCACGCACGTACGGGCAAGCGATCAAATGTTTGGAAACCAAAGCTGTACTCACGGTAGCGCGTCTGCTATCCAACTCAAAGTCCTCCTGGTTGTGTTGCTGTAGCTGCCGCTGATACACCGATCCCACCTACAACTTTCTTCTTTGCAGTCTTCATTGTTCATTAAACAAATTGCAAAAGATTCACCAACACAGATGTCCAGAATACTGTGGAATTTTGAGATTAAAACAGAGCTTTTTTGTATTGGATTCAATGGTGTCCAAATACTTCCGTTTCAACGATTGACGTCACGCGCATACGTGTCATCATACATAGACGTTTTCAAATCGGAAGTTTAGCGGGAAATTTAAAATTGCACTTTATAAGTTAACCCGGCCGAATTGGCATGTGTTGCAATGTTAAGATTTCATCATTGATGTATAAACTATCAGACTGCGTGGTCGGTAGTAGTGGGTTTCAGTAGGCCTTTAATTATTGGGTAGTTATTTTACTTCTTATTGCCATCAATTAGTACTTGTATTCATGTGACGATATACAGTATGTGTATATTGTACTTATGTACTGTATTTTTCTGCCAAAGAAAAGTGGGTAAAAGATTATTGATGACATATTGTAGTTAGACCTGTAAATTTCTCATTTTATATAATAATGATAAGAGCTAGTTATTTGATTCATAAAATAAGGGGTGGGAGTAAATAAGTTTCACTTCTTCCTACTCCTTTTTGGATATGAAAAAAACCCTACCATTATGTATTGTTTTCATATTTTTTGTTTTCATTGTGAAATATTTGTTTCTATTTCTGTACCTTTACTGTAATGTTATCAAGAATATTTCCTTTTTTCAATATTTTTTCTTTTGCTTCGTTTTTATCATGTCCAAAATAAACCACTACTACTATAATATAATTGTACAGACTGCTTTGCAAACCTGGGGTGTCTTCACTTTTTCCACTAAGGGGCCACGCACTGAAAAATAAAACATGTGGCGGCCATTTTGATGTTTGTCATTTTTAAATTAAATGCAATATATGGATTTTTGTAATCCTTGTGGCGCTCCTCTTTGGAAAGGTATCATTCATAAAAATGTTAAAAATTAAGCCAAATAGGTTTTTTTAAATGTAGGGTTCAGATCTGTTCTCTTATGTTTTATGCCCTTTTGTCTAATCCTTGTTTTTTTAGCAAATTGTGCAATATTTGCCACAAAAATTTCAGTAGAATATTTGATGTGAAGTAATTGGAGCTTTAAGTAGGTAAATAATTAATAACATTGATTTTTTTATTTTTTTTCAAAGGGCTCACTAAAATTTTTGGGGATCCAAAAAGGGCATAAAACTGTTAAAATAAGTCGTGTGTGTACTGTATTGATGTATGTATGGTGTTGATTCTAAGTTTTTCTTTTTTTGTTTAAGAAAACCTTTTTTATGGCAAAAACACAATATGCAAGATTTTCTCCCAAAAATGTTCAAAGTGGAATATGTGAAGTAATTGGAGCTTTAAAAATAAGTCAATAATTCAAAACAGTGATTGTAATTCATTATTTTTTTGAGCAATTAAAAAAAAAACTCACTAAAATTATAGGGGGTCCAAAAGGGTCCCACAAGTGTTAAAAATGAGTCATATATTTTTTTTTTTACTTTCAACTTAAGATTTATCCGATTTATTAGTTTATTTTCTTTTGTTTTGTGTCCTTTTCGTCAGACAATTTTTTTTTGTATGTGGGTAAAAAACTCAAAATATGCAATATTTCACCATTATAAAAACATCAAAGTGGAATATTTGATGTGAGGTACTTTGAGCCTTAATAATTTATTACATTGATTGTAATGTACAATTATTTTTTTAAAGTCCTAAAATGTTAAAAAGATCCCATTCAAAGTGCTCAAAATAAGTCATACTTTTTAATTGTTTTCACTTTCAATGCTTAAATCTCTGTCGATTATAGGTTTGTATTTTCATGTTTTTATGCCCTTGTCAAAGAAAGCTTTTATGTGGCAAACACACAAAATGCAACATTTTCCCAAAAAATATTTCAGTGGAATATTTAAGTAAATATATATATATATATATATATATATATATATATATATATATATATATATATATATATATATAAATAAATAAAAACAGCCAGTTTTGTGTCAACATTGCAACTTATCGTTACATTTGACCCGTTTGCTCTTTAATCCTGCTTTGTTTGTTTTACTAGTATTTGTAGAAAGGGGCGCATGTTGTTGTAAACTCTGGCCGCTATGATTAATCAGAATATTCTTTAGTGTGATGTCGCTGTGCCGCTGGAGATCATCCTGTTGAAGAAAGTGGGCGAGGCCTTTGGTGGCGTGGCGCATCTCCTGGACTGGTGGGAGCGTTCTGACGGCTGGCTGATCGTGATGGAGCGCCCTGAGTCGGCCCAGGACCTCTTCGACTACATCACCGAGCGCGGTGCTCTAGATGAGGCGGCGGCCCGCGGCTTTTTCCGCCAGGTGCTGGAGGCGGTGCGTCACTGCTACACGTGCGGCGTGGTCCACCGCGACATCAAGGACGAGAACCTCCTGGTGGATTTGAGGACCGGACAGATCAAACTCATCGACTTTGGCTCGGGGGCGCTGCTCAAAGACGGACTTTACACCGATTTCGATGGTGAGTTCCCATCATGCACCTGTTCTGTCCGGACAAGCTGACGGACTTGTGTGTCCAGGCACGAGGGTGTACAGTCCACCGGAGTGGATCCAGCTCCGACGGTACCACGGCCGCTCGGCCACCGTGTGGTCGCTGGGCGTGCTGCTGTACGACATGGTGTGCGGTGACATCCCCTTTGAACATGACGAGGACATCCTGAGAGGACGGCTCTTCTTCAGAGGCAGCGTCTCTGCAGGTTAGCCATATTGTAGTAAGCAGCCAGGACAGGGACACACCACCTTCCTATGTTACTGTAGCTTCCATTTCCTCACATTCTTACGTGGTGGACTCACAAACAAAGCCATAGTCTCCTTACCCGTGACCCAGAAAGGGACAAGAAGTAGAAAATTTCACAAAGATTTCAAAAACGAGAATAATGTATTTAAAACCCCTATTGACACAATTACTATGCTTTGGTTTAAAATGTTGGTCAAAATTGTCCCGATAAATGTGAGGAGTTTTGCGTTTAATTAACATACATGTTATTTTAATAATGACCCAAAAAGCACACTATGGTGGTACAATAGGTTTCAAAGGAATGAAAGAAAATTAAAACAAACTGGAATTTTTCCCATTATTAAAATATATTACCATTTATTTTTAATTGTTCGTTACTAATTTATAGCCATTTATTTTAAATTATATTTAGAGTTGGGTTTCGCTGGTACAATAAATACTCATGTTTTCGGACTAGAAAATAATCGTGTTATTAATCGTGATTTCAGTATCAATCAAAATAATAGATTACCGTATTTTCCAGACTATAGAGCGCACTGATATATAAGCCGCACTCACTAAATTTTAGAAGAAATTTCTTCCCCATATATTAGCCACACCGGACTATAAGCTGCAGATATGTATGTTGTGAAATTAGATATTTACACAATGTATATTTACATACCTTAATTGTTTCCAAACGGCGTCTGTAACACGGCAGTAAAACGGGTGATCAAACAAAACAGAAGTCCTCGTCATAGACCCACTAGCTGCGGAAGCTAGCTCTCCAATCGGCCAAACAGACTCAATAACTCCACGGTGACGTTTTGGTGAATTCACTGAGGAATTTGTGAAACTGAAAAAATAAAAAAAGAATGTTGTAAGTTAATAATGCTAAGAGACACTCGTAAACGTGTTAGCATATTAGCTAAGGCTAACGACTGTAGCGTCATTACGATAGCACGTACAAATATGCATGTAAACACTCCTACAGACATCACGCTTGAGACGGTTTAGTAGGTAAGAATTGTTTTAGTTATGTTGTAAAACTTTACTACAAACGTTGCTTGGAGTGATGAATGAAGAATCCACACAAGTAGAAACGCTATGGACGATTAGAAGACCGAACGACACTTCTACTTCCGGTTTAAAGCTTTAAACGGCAGGAAACGCTTGCAGGCATTCACCCAGCTGCATCTGCAGTGAGAGAACTCGTCCAAAAGATGGCACCATAGCACAAACGGTAACACACCTTTTCAGTGTATTTGCATATGTTTTATGAAAATTATTTTTATTATGGTTGTCATTGGAGAAAAATCCATAAAAATTAGCCGCCCCATTTTATAAGCCGCAGGCCTCAAAGCATAGGGAAAAAGTAGCGGCTTATGGTCCGGAATTTACACTATTTTTGCCATAATCGTCCCGCCCTTGCGTGCAGAGTTGATGTTTGTTTTGAACAAAGCTTTTGTTCTTCTGCTTTGTGACAGAATGCCAGCAGCTGATTGGCTGGTGTCTCAGCCTGGAGCCCCGCGATCGTCCCACCCTGGAGCAGATCCTCCTCCACCCGTGGATGACGTGTAGCAGGAAGCACGGGGAGGAGAGCGTCGCGGACCACGCCAGCAAAGACGACTCGTCGCCATCGTCCTCTCAGGAAAGCGTCTGATTGGACAATGTCAAACAGGTGGACGCTTTCAGGTGCTGTCCCCACAGGAAGCAGTAGTCCACGTGTCCACATGACCTGTGGACCACTGCTTTTTGAGGACAATGCCCTGTCGTTTAGAAATATGCAACATTACCTCCCATGTTTTCCAGATTGTTTACCTGCAGAACAGGAAGTGACCTTCATAACATGTCCTTGTACATTTTAGAGGTGTGGCCTTTCAGGCTTTTGATTGACAACTTTTTTGGAAGTGTCCTATTTGTGGACGTGTCTTTGGACGGTGCTCCACCACGTCTTGGCCTGCTCTCTCTGGAAGTGCATGTAATGAAAGTTCCAACCCAAGTAAGCTTGGAGTTGTGTTGTCACAAATCAATCAGCTGACATTCTGGAAGCGTCTTTATTTGTTCAGCTTTGTTTTGTTTCTGTAGACCAGAAAAAAAACTGTCCAAAAATGTTGAAGCTGACAAAAGTTTCTTGTTCACTTTATTTCACTGCAATCATTTTGTGCCATTTTTGTTTGTTCCACATGCACAGTCAATGCAATGATACTTTTTGTATTTAGTATATATTCTATTTTCTTTTATGTGCATATTTTGTACAAGTATGTTTTTTTTTTTTACTCGTGGAGAGAACATTCCTCACCATTCTTTATTTATATTTTCACTTTTCTGAAAGGTTTTGTTTTTAAAAATGTTTTTTCAATGCTGAGCTGCAAACTAGATTTTGTTTTTTGTATGTTAGATCTGATTCCAAATGTAAAATACAAAGTTACAGTATTTTTGTTACGCATTTTTGTAATTAAACCATTTTGTATAGAAGGTGATTTCAGGTTGTTTGACTTTTTTTTTTAAATTAAGACTGGAGTGGAAAAACTCCAAACACTCAAATGTTTTTACTCAAGCCCAACCATTCTTACGTAAAATAATTTTGTTCAATTAAAAAAACAAAACTTGTAGAAAATGTTTGTTTTTTTTACTTGCGAATCGTTTTTTAATTGAAGAAATTTTGTATTTATACTTGCGAATTGTCTTCATTTTCAGAATTTTTTTCTCTCCATGTGAATCGCTTTTAATTGCAGAAAATTGTGATTTTTACCCGCGAATCGTTTTAATAGACAAATTGCTTTTATATTTGCAAATCTTTTTTTTTCTTCATACTTCGAATCGTTTTTTTCAATTGTAGAAAAAAATAGTACTGAGAATTGTGTTTTACTTGGAGAAAATTATTTTTTTTACTTGTGAATTATTTCTTTAATTACAGAAATTTTATACTTTCGAAAAGTTTTTTTTCTCCTGCAAATTGTTTATTTTACTTGTGAATCGTATTTTAATTGAGTACATTTTATTTTTATACTTGGAAAGCGTTTTATTAACTGCAGAAAATAATACTTATACCTGCAAATAGTTTTTTAAAATATAATATAGAAGAAAATAGTTTATACTTTTGTGTGCTCCATATATCTGTGTTGGCCCTGCGATGAGTTGTCCAGGGTGTGCCCTTCCTTCCGCCCGAATGCAGCTGGGATAGGCTCCAGCCACCTGCCTCCCCGAGAGGGACAAGCGGTAAGAAAATGGATGGATAGATATGTCCATCATTCAATGTGATTTGCTGCCTGTTTAAAAGTCCCTACACAATACAGTGTGGTCACGTGACGTAAATACAGCCCTGAACATAGCTCAACCATCACTTAATGTCAGATTTTAAAATCAAATTGTATTGTAACGAATTATCGAATGTTTTTTCCAATTCGAACTTACAGTACTTTAGTAGCGCGGTACGCAACGTTCTTTTTGAACAGGCTATTGCAGGACACCTTATACTTAGAGGGGTCCTTCAACTCGCAAAACAACGTGGACGCGTTTCTTCCGTAAGCAAACTATTTTAAATTTTGCTATCTTATAACGTGTGCTGTAATTTACAAGTGCTATATTAAACAAAGTATATTGCGAATATGAGTAGAATCATTAGCTGTTTACAGCCATCGCCAAACGAGAACTGAATTTGACTGTGCACACAAGACGCTAAAGCAGACGTTTAAAATGGTCAATTTTAAGTGTTAATCCTCTCAAGCGTCCGACAAGTGTAATATTAACCAAATATGCTGGATCAATAACTACATATCGGCTATCATACGTGTTATGTAATGTTATCTAAATCACTAGAAAATTAAGCTAGCTACTGAGCTTACAGTAAATATTAGAGATGTCCGATAATGGCTTTTTTTTGCCGATATTGTCCAACTCTTAATTACCGATTCCGATATCAACCGATACTGCTATATACAGTCGTGAAATTAACACATTATTATGCCTAATTTTGTTGTGATGTGATGCACTAAACAATGTAACAAGGTTTTCCAAAATAAATCAACTCAAATTATGAAAAAAAAATGCCAACATGGCACTGCCATATTTTCTTTTAAATTTTCCTTTTTTTCCTAATTTTTTCCTCTTTTTTTTGTTGCAATTTCCTCTTTTTTCTCAACTTTTGTCTGTTCCCCCAATGTTCCTTTCTTTCCCCCAATGTTTCTCTTTTTTCTCAATGTTCCCTTTTTCACACAATTTTCCCTTTTATCTTTTTTTTCCTCTTTTTTTTGTAGCAATTTTCTAAATTTTTGTCTGTTCCCCCCAATGTTCCCCTTCCCCTCCAATTTCCCTATTTTTCTCAATGTTCTTATTCCCCCAATTTTCTCTTTTTTGTCTCAATGTTTCTCTTTTTTCACGTTTTTTCTATTTTTGCCTCAATTTCCTCTTTTTTTCCTCAATTTTCCTCTTTTTCTCTCTCAATTTTCATCAATGTTCCATTTTATTCTCAACTTTCCTTAATTGTTCTTCAAAGGGTGCTCACATCCCCGAGTAACTCGGAAACAAGCCAAAACATTTCAACGGCACAAACAAATGAGACACTTAAGAGAGTTTTGCAGGTTATTTGTTTTAGGTACATTGTGGAAGTGCTGTGTAGGTGACAAGCAATGTCTAGACGTGTAAGTATGAAATGAAGAATAGATTGTGACTTACTACTTTCAGAAGACAGGATGGGTCGCTCGTCCAAAGACAAGCGGGACATTTACTACCGTCTGGCCAAAGAGGAGGGATGGAGAGCCAGGAGTGCCTTCAAGCTGCTGCAGCTGGATGAAGAGTTCAACCTGTTTACAGGTGAGAAGGAGAGCTTACCTGAAGTGATAAGTCTATTAACTGAACGATAAATGAAAATTAAGTCAGTAATTTTTCCCTTTTTTTTTTCAAAATGTTTATTTTTTGTCTCAATCTCCTATTTTTCCTCGATTTTCTTTTTTACCCCTCAATTTCCTCTTATTTTCTAAATGTTCTTCTTATATATACATAAATATACGTATGTATGTATATAAATGTGTGTGTGTGTGTGTGTGTATATATATATATTTATATATATATATATTTATATATATATTTATATATATATATATATATTTATATATATATATATATATATTTATATATATATATGTCCGTGTGTGTGTATATGAATAAAATGATGATGATTCTGCTGTCTAATTTGTGTGATTGTTAGGCGTGAACAGAGCTGTGGATCTTTGTGCCGCTCCTGGCAGCTGGAGTCAGGTGCTCAGTCGAAAACTCAGGTAAAAGAACTCCGGTCACATTCTTGCGCAACAACTTTCCAGCAGACATTTGTGAGGGATGTAGGCGTTAACTCGGCTAAATGTTGTTTAGGGGTCGTGAGGAGAAATGCGAAGAGGTGAAGATTGTGGCAGTGGACCTGCAGGCCATGGCTCCTCTCCCAGGAGTCACACAGATTCAAGGAGACATCACCAAGGTGTGGACTTTGTTGGATTGGTACTCGATATAGAAGATATAAGCCGGCGATCGAGGTTTTAACAATATTCTGATAATGAATGTGTATGACACGTTCAGGGTTTGTCAGCGACCAGCGAAAAGAGACAGTAGGATCCTCCTCCTTTTTGGAAAGAAAAGTCTAACCAGATCCTTCTGGCTGTCTGAAATTATGAGAGCTGACTACAATTGAAAATGAACATTCTAGAATATGTACAAACTATAGTAAACCAGCGTTCTCCTGGAGAGCAAAGCAAGTCGTACTAAGTTCAGAGCAATGTAGATAGGGGTGGGCTGACCGATACAAATATCGACAGTAACGATACCAAGGGTTGATACCACAGTGATGAGATCGTTTTTTTATTGTCACAAAAAATGTTTATAATTTTTTTTGTAATTGTTTTCAAACTCAGGAAGTATGTAAGTCCTTGGGCACAGGAGGACTTGAATGGTTTAAATCAGAACAAATACTAGTAGGCCTTGGCAATAAATACATTTTATTAGAGATGTCCGATAATATCGGTCTGCCGATATTATCGGCCGATAAATGCTTTAAAATGTAATATCGGAAATTATCGGTATCGGTTTTTTTATTATCAGTATCGTTTTTTTTTAAATTATTTAATAAATCCACATAAAAAACACAAGATACACTTACAATTAGTGCACCAACCCAAAAAAACCTCCCTCCCCCATTTACACTCATTCACACTCATTCACACAAAAGGGTTGTTTCTTTCTGTTATTAATATTCTGGTTCCTACATTATATATCAATATATATCAATACAGTCTGCAAGGGATACAGTCCGTAAGCACACATGATTGTGTGTGCTGCTGGTCCACTAATAATACTAACCTTTAACAGTTAATTTTACAAATTTTCATTAATTACTAGTTTTTTATGTAACTGTTTTTATATTGTTTTACTTTCTTTTTTTATTCAAGAAAATGTTTTTAATTTATTTCTTATTTTATTTGATTCATTTTTTTAAAAAGTACCTTATCTTCACAATACCTGGTTGTCCAAATTAGGCATAATAATGTGTTAATTCCACGACTGTATATATCGGTTGATATCGGTATCGGTTGATATCGGTATCGGTAATTAAAGAGTTGGACAACATCGGCATATCGGATATCGGCAAAAAGCCATTATCGGACATCCCTACATTTTATGGATAAATTCAAGCTTATTGTTACAGACGATTTAAAAAATCAATGTTTTTTTTCCCCCCTCTTCGGCCCGCGCACTTATTTCCTTAGCGAAAATGCAGACGCCTGGCTAATGCTAATGCTAACGCTAACCAGAGCGAGACGTTTGTTCCCAAGACAGGAAAAGTGTTGGTGGTGGTTTAGATTTGCGGCAACTGGCGTGGAACAAGTGGCTGCACGCTGCAAAGTCTGTTTCAAAAAGTGAGCACAACAAAATGATTCCAGCATCTGAAACCGAGAGGGGGAAACTCTTTACGAGGCCAACAAGAACATAACAAACTCCGGCATTCAAAATTCTGTATTTAATAAAAGAGGATGAGAATAACATTTTAATATTTAGTTGATATTGTTCCATCGCCGTCCTGTCTTTTTGTTTGATTATAATTGCGATCAAAAATGTATTCTTTCAATGATATTACAAATGTGAAGTATCGGCATTTGTATGACGATACTGACCCTGTAACTACTTGGTATTGGATCCATACCCAAAATATTGCAATGTTTATCTTTATATTTATGGTTTTAGGTCATATTGCCTGTCATACTGCCAAAACTTCACAAACACACAAAAAGGTTTTTAGCCATGCCCAACCTTTTGCAAGTTAAACCATTTTCTTCAATTAAAAAAAAACAATTTGCAAGTAGAATTTTTTATTTTTTGCAAGTAAAAAAAACAATTGTATTTTAATAAATATACAATTTGCAAATAAAAAAAAAGTTCTGCAAGTAAATCAATTCGCAAGTATAAAAACATTTTTTTCAAGTAAAAAAAGTAATTCCATTGAAAAACAATTTTCAATTAAAAAAAGATTTGCACGTAAAAAAAAAAAAAAATTTCTTTCATTACAAAAACGATTTGCAAGTATAAAAACAATTATCCTTAATTAAACAAACGATTTGCAAGTAAAAATAAAGTTTCTGCAAGTAAAACAATTGGCAAGAAAAAATAACTATTTTCTGAAAGTAAAAAACAATTTGCAACTAAGACAATTTTCCTTAATTAAAACAAGAATTTGCGAGTAAAAAAAAAAAATCCTTAAGATTTGCAAGTAAAAAAAATAAAAAAATCCTTAATTAAAAAACGATTTTCAAGTAAAAATAACTATTTTCTGCAAGTAATAAATTGATTTACAAGTTAAGAAAACAAGTTTATGCAAGTATAAAAACAATTTTATGCAAGTAAAAGAAACGATTCACAATTTTTTTTTTTAATTTGGCAAATAAAAAACAATCTGAACACAAAACAACATTTTGCAAGTAAAACAAACTATTTCCTTTAGTTAAAAAAATATTCGCAAGTATAAAAACACTTTTCTTTAGTTAAAAAGGGATTTGCAAGTAAAAATAACAATTTTATGGAAGTAAAAAATGATTTCAAAGTATGACAATTTTCCTTAATTGGAAAAAATTATTTGTAAATAAATAAAATAACAATGTATAAAAAACATTTTATGCAAGTTTTTTTAATAGTTTTTTCTTTGAATTGCGGATGGTTGGGCATAGGTAAAAAGTGTGTTTGTGGAGTCTGGTCAGTAATTTCCCTCCTCGTGTCTTCAGACAACAGTGAGTTTGTAGGAGTGCATGGTTACCTGCGAGTAACGTCTGACATGACGTCACCTGACCTCTCTCTCAGGTGTCGACAGCTGAGGAGATCATTCGTCACTTTGAGGGTGAGCCGGCTGACCTGCTGGTGTGTGACGGCGCTCCAGACGGTGAGAGACTCCCCTTCGATGGACGCGTCATCACATAGTTCATCTGTGTTGTATTCACTTGTAAATAATGTTTCCACAGTGACGGGACTCCATGACGTGGACGAGTACATCCAAGCTCAGCTGCTGTTGGCCGTGAGTACTGACTCTGATCACCACAATCATCTTGAAGTAACTAAGTCAACTTCTTCAGGCGCTCAACATCACCACTCACGTCCTCAAACCAGGAGGAACATTTGTGGCCAAGGTGAACTCATATCTTCTATTGAATATTATGTTCACAGCTCTCTTCATATGACACCAATCATTCTCTGGACATAGATGGACATTTAATAGTAGTAAACCTACCAAAATACAATGATATTACTAAATTAATTAAACTACTAGCTGTTGTAACAATAGCAATTCATGAAATAGAAAATAATACAATTTAAAAAAAAATCTAAGAAAAGTTTAACATGATCAATAAAAAGCCTGATTAAAAAGGTGTGACCTGCAGTCCTGAGGCTCTTTGGCAGGCTGTGCCACAGGTGGGGGCCATAGGTAAATGTTACAAATAAGTCACATAATATTTTTTACTTACTTTCAATGCTTAAAGGCCTACTGAAATGATTTTTTTTTTATTTAAACGGGGATAGCAGATCCATTCTATGTGTAATACTTGATCATTTCGCGATATTGCCATATTTTTGCTGAAAGGATTTAGTAGAGAACGACGATAAAGTTCACAACTTTTGGTCGCTGATAAAAAAAAGCCTTGCCTATACCGGAAGTAGCGTGACGTCAAAGGAGGAAGGGCTGCTCACATTTCCCCATTGTTTACAATGCAGCGAGAGAGATTCGGACCGAGAAAGCGACGATTACCCCATTAGTTTGAGCGAGGATGAAAGATTTGTGGATGAGGGACGTTAGAGTGAAGGATTACAGTGCAGTGCAGGACGTATCTTTTTTCGCTCTGACCGTAACTTAGGTACAAGGGTTCATTGGATTCCACACTTTCTCCTTTTTCTATTGTGGATCACGGATTTGTATTTTAAACCACCTCGGATACTATATCCTCTTGAAAATGAGAGTCGAGAACGCGAAATGGACATTCACAGTGACTTTTATCTCCACTACAATACATCGGTGAAGCACTTTAGCTACTGAGCTAACGTGATAGCATCAGGCTTAACTGCATATAGAAACAAAACAAATAAGCCCCTGACTGGATGGATAGACAGAAGATCAACAATACTACCAAACTCTGGACATGTAACTACACGGTTAATGCTTTCCAGCTTGGCGAAGCTTAGCAATGCTGTTGCTAACGACGCCATTGAAGCTAACTTAGCTACGGAACCTCGACAGAGCTATGCTAAAAACATTAGCTCTGCACCTACGCCAGCTCTCATCTGCTCATCACGACCCGTGCTCACCTGCGTTCCAGCGATCGACGGTACGACGAAGGACTTCACCCGATCACCGATGCGGTCGGCGGCCCGGAGACGGAGGAAGTTAAGGGGAGGTCGCCGGCTAGCGCGTCTGCTATCCATCTCAAAGTCCTCCTGGTTGTGTTGCTGTAGTCCGCCGCTAATACACCGATCCCACCTACAACTTTCTTCTTTGCAGTCTCCATTGTTCATTAAACAAATTGCAAAAGATTCACCAACACAGATGTCCAGAATACTGTGGAATTTTGAGATGAAAACAGAGCTTTTTGTATTGGATTCAATGGGCTACGAATACTTCCGCTTCAACGGTTGACGTCACGCGCATCATATCGAAACGTTTTCAGCCGGAAGTTTGCCGGGAAATTTAAAATTGCACTTTATAAGTTAACCCGGCCGTATTGGCATGTGTTGCAATGTTAAGATTTCATCTTTGATATATAAACTATCAGACTGCGTGGTCGGTAGTAGTGGCTTTCAGTAGGCCTCTAAATCTCTAGATCAACGTCCGGTTTATATGTAAATATTAACTTTATATTTTTTGTTGTATGGCCTTTTTGCCAAAACCTTGTATTTTATGGCAAACATACAAAATATGCAATATTTTCCCCATAACATATTTCAAAGTAGAATACTTGATGTGAAGTAATTGGAGCCTTAGATATGTCAATAATTCATAACAACATTGATTTGGAGTAATTCATATTTGGACAAATCATACTTAAATGATGGGTCAAATGCAGATAATAATTTCGCCACACCTAGTGTGTGTGAGACAATCATTGGTACTTTAACTTGAACTTAAATGATTAGGGATCAAAAAAGGGTCTCACTCATAAAAGTGTTAAAATAAAAACATATTTTATTTATTAATTAAAAAAAAAAAAAGTTTTTAACTTGAAATGCTTTAATCTCTAAATTAACTTTAGATCCATCCGTCAAGTTTTTTTTAATGATTTTTTTAATGTGTTTGGTTTTTTATGCCCTTTTTTCCAAATAAAACTTAGTTTTGTATACAGCAAACACACAAAATATGCAATATTTTCCCCAAAAATTATATCAGAGTGGAATTTTTTGAATAATTGGAGCCTTGAATTGGTCAATAATTCATAACATTGATTTTGATTCATCATTTTATGAGCAAAGAGTTTAAAAAACAAAACAAAAAAACGTTCTGTTATTAGTGTTAATATTGCAACATGTTCATGTTACATTTCACCTGTTTGCTCTTTTATTCCACTTTTGTAAAAAAAAAATTTCAAATGGGCTGTTCAAAATGTCCTCTGGGCCACACTGTGGACATGCGGTCCTATGAGAAATGTAAATGTCAATTCCCTCCTTATTGTTTGGGCTGCCTCAGATCTTCCGAGGGAAAGACGTGACTCTGCTGTACTCGCAATTAAAAATCTTCTTCAGCGCTGTGACGTGTGCCAAACCTCGAAGCAGCAGGAACTCCAGCATCGGTCAGTTAGCCGCAAACACTCCCCAGCATTGCAAACAAATATTCAAACGCTTTGCTCTCTTAATGAAATCTGCCGTGTTTGACGATGTGCGTTTTTCTTCTGCTCGCATGAAGAAGCGTTTGTGGTGTGCCAGAATTACCGTCCTCCAGAAGGTTACACCCCCAACATGTCCAACCCTCTGCTGGATCACTCCTATGGTACGTGTCAACAATGTCCGTGAATGCAACTCATCCCTTTTAAACCACAAAGTGCTCACGTTATTTTTCAGGTGATTTACTTTTAAATACATTATTTTGCATTTTTACTTTCCTATTTTGATATTTCAGTTTGTTTTTTTCTGATTCAAATCTATTTTTTTACAGTTTAATTCATTTTCTTTCTTAGTTTCAATTCAAACTTGTCATCGACTGAAAGGGGTGTGGCATAATGACAGCTTCGCAAAAAGGGTAGGGGGCGTGCCCGATCGCGTTGCCTTCAGGGTGCGTAATGCAGTGCCGTTTATTTATTATGTGAATAAAAGCACTACATTAATATGAAAAACCTGGACATTTTTAAACGGTCATTGCCTCATTTAAGGAGTTCTTTTTTTTCTCGACCCCCAACTTGTCCACTACAGAGGGGTTAGAATCAGAATACCTTTATTGTCATTGTATGGAAACAACAAAATTGGACAGCAATCCAGCTCAGTGCTTTTAAAACAAACCTACATAAAATAGTCTTAAGACAACAACAACAATTTAAAATTTAAAAACATATTGCACAGTAGATCTTTATCAGAGGTAAGCAAGTAATAAAGTGGTGAGTGTTCAGGTAAGTGCAGAGTTTAGGGAAATAACAGCTTTAGGATAGAAACTGTGTTTCAGTCTATTTGTCATTGCTTTGATGGTCTTATAGCGCCTCCCTGAGGGCAAGAGTTAAAGCCAGTGGTGACCTGGGTGGGATGAGTCCCTGAGGATGCCCATTCAAATATTAACACTGAATTAATGATCTTACTGTTGATATTCATTGTTTTTAAACATTATATCCAACCTAAATTGTCAAATGATATAAAAGCATGTGTTAATGACAAATATTATTATTTATTTAACACATAAACCTTAGGCTTAGGTCAGACTGATTAGAAATATAATAATAAAAGATACTAACCAGATATACTGCATGAAAAAATAAATTACATACAATTAAGAAGCGCTAAATTAACGCTGAATACATTTTTAAATAAACTGTCAATAAAATTAAAGTGCAAATGAAAATACAGTTTCAACCTTTAATCATAATTTTTGCGCTTTAAAACTTCTATGACTTTAGCGGCAGACTTCTTTGGTTTGTTTGATATTGTCATTACTGTCACAAGTGGTGGAAAAGTGTATTACAACTGAGTACCGCTGCAGCTTAAACGGACCACAGCTAAGAAACACATTTTTTTTGGCAGCCCTCGGGTTAAAAAACCCTGCTTTAGCATCATTAGTATTAGCATGCTAAATTAAATTTGCCTGGTGAGCATATACTCTCTTGTTCTTTATTCTAGTTTTCTCATATTTGCTCCACTTACTGCCACTCATTCTCTCTTGTTTGACTCGGGCATTTGTCATAACCAGGAAGTACAATGGAGTGAAAACCTACCAAAGTCGCTTGTAGTAGCGACTTGGTTATACTCATAGTACCCAACTATGGTACGTTCAAAGACAGCTAAATAAAGTGGAAAAGTGAAGCTGCAATGAATCAAAACGACGTGGACGTGCAAAAACTGTAGACTTTCTAACAGTTCAGTCGAACCTCCATTTTCGCGCGCACACAAAAAAGTCCCTTTGGTGCACTCAAACGTTAACAACTATGTTGCTACAATAAAAAAAAAGTCAAATATTTTTTTACCTTGCGTCTGCAAATATTTGAGGCATGCAAGCGAGTAGCCCTCTACACTCTTCTTCTTGTGTTGTCTCACTCGGACCAGGCTGGGCTTCACATGGTCCTTGCTGCGCTTTAAAATTTGTCTGTAATGACACATGATGTTGTCGTTATTTGTCGTATTTCTCGCAAATAGTCCACAGCAAATCCCTCCTTCTTTCCAGGCTGGTTTGTTGGCTTTTTAGACCCAGATTGAGTAACAAAATAGACAAAATTTGGTGAATGGTGGGGAAAAAAACATTTTGGATGGGTGCGCCCTGATTTTTCTCTGCAGGCGTGAAACAAAGCAAATGACTGAATGAAGCATTCGCACACTATGGCATATTTCGCTCGATCCAAAAGTACATAAATGGAAAAGTTTGCAAATAGTGGGGTTCGTAAAACAAGGTTCCACTATATATTATTTTTACAATAGAATAATAATCAGTGGTTTGGGGACCTCTGGTATAACCGTCATAAAATGTTGCGTTTATTTGTTTTAGTTCCTACATTCCTTGAAGGCAACGTGATCGGGCACGCCCCCTATCCTTTTTGCTCAAGTTGTCTGTCACGATGCCACGCCCCTCTCAGTTGATGGCACGCCCCTAATGTGAGATTCGGGCCAAAATAATGAATCTATATAAAAAAATTGTGAAATTGAAAAAGAAAAATTTAAACTGTAAAAAAAATAGGATTTGAAAGTGGGGAAAAAACAGTCGCTAAATATCAAAATATATGAAAGTGACAAATTAATACAAATAATTAATAATAATAATGTATACCGTATTTTTCGGACTAAGTCGCACCGGCCGAAAATGCATAATAAAGAAGGAAAAAAACATATAAGTCACACTGGAGTATAAGTTGCATTTTTGGGGGAAATGTATTTGATAAAACCCAACACCAAGAATAGACATTTGAAAGGCAATTTAAAATAAATAAAGAATAGTGAACAGGCTGAATAAGTGTACGTTATATGACTCATAAATAACCAACTGAGAACGTGCCTGGTATGTTAATGTAACACATTATGGTAAGAGTCATTCAAATAACTATAACATATAGAACATGCTATACGTTTACCAAACAATCTGTCACTCCTAATCGCTAAATCCCATGAAATCTTATACGTCTAGTCTCTTACGTGAATGAGCTAAATAATATTATTTGATATTTTATGGTAATGTGTTAATAATTTCACACATAAGTCGCTCCTGAGTATAAGTCGCACCCCCGGCCAAACTATGAAAAAAACTGCGACTTCTAGTCCGAAAAATATGGTAATAACAATGCATGGCTTGGCATTCAAACCTATATTTAACGTTCCAACCAGTAGGGGGCAGCACTGCAGTGTTGTGATGACCAACCTTCTCATATATTTCTCAACTAGATGTGGACTTCAACCAGTTACAAGGTCCAAACCGCGTGATCGTACCTTTCCTGGCATGCGGAGACCTGAGCGCCTTTGACTCCGACAGAACATACCCTTTGCAGGTGATTCCAATTGTTTCATGAGCCCTCGTGAACCCTTCTGACATGTTCCATCTCTTCTGCAGCTGGATGCTGGCAAAGAGTACCAGTACACGCCCCCCGCCCAGCCGCCCATCAGCCCCCCGTATCAGCAGGCCTGCCACCTGCGCAAAAACAACCTGCTGTCCAGGGAGGATTGTCCATCAGTGTGTCCCAACCAGACTGGAGACGAGGCTGATGCGGCTAGGTCTTAATTGCAAACATTGTTTTAAGATTTTTTGTGTATATTAAATGTGTTTTACTGCCATGAATCATATTTTATTCATGTAACAATAAAGTCTTTTTTGTTTTTAAAGAGTGATGTTGACCACAACAATGTTAGCATGTCACTACATTTTTAGAGTGGAGATTGTTGTGAAAACGTCCTGGCTCTACTTCCGGGTTTGGGTTCGTACGCGTGACGTCATGACGCAGGGAGTCGGAGTCACAGCCGCATTGTTGTTGGGGAAGACAGGCTCGGCCTGAGCGGCGGGGCACTGCAACGGTCTTGATCGATTGAGATCCGTTCCGGCGGAATTGTGCTCCCCCGAAGCCTCCCGGCCACCCTGGATACTTGGCGGCCACTTCCACGGTTCATTCAGCCCAGCGTGAACCGCCAGCGGACTGGATGCGGATTTAACTGGCGCTCCGCTCCGCAGGCCGCGCCGCCATTGCTGCTCCGCTCAGAAGCCACATTCTTGAAAATACTGAGGTAAGTTCAACCTTGCGTGGTGAATCCCACTTTAAATGTCACTTTTCCACTCCGCGGCAGTGGGTCTGGTCGGAAACAAGGCGTACGTCTCTGGACATGTGACAACTTTTTTAAAGCCCAGGCAGCTTTCGTGTTGATAGTCGCCATGTTTCCTCCCCCTCTGCTCCGTGTTGCTAGCAGGCTAACTGTGGACGGGGTGTCCTTTCGTGTTAAATCTAAACATTTCTGTGGCTTTTTGTTGCCGTACAAAACACGCAATCGGTTCTTTTGACAACGCCTTTCAATTGAACACGTTGCAGGGATTGATCCTAGCCACGCTTTGATCTAAAACCCCCATTGCTGTTGCACACGTTTAGCCGGGCGGACGTTAGCCACGGCTAGCAGTCGCTTGACCACATTCAGTCGGGGAAAATCAGCGGCTGCAGTGGAGCTAAATGCACCGCAGGGAGGATCACTGTCGTCGGCGTTTTTGTCCCATTCATCCGGTGTCGATGTCAACGCCTCTGCGCGCCACATTCAGCTGACAACTCCCTGTCCCTTGACGCCGAGCAGTGCTTTAAAGTTCGCGTTAGAATCATGCAGCACTACAGCACAAACATGCATTTCTTTCTTTCATGGCCGTTATGATGAGACGTGCAACAAAAAAAACCGCAAGGGCCAAGTAAAGGGGGGGAGGTATTAGAATCCAAAACTAAAGCCAACCCTCGGGGCTTTTGGACCACGACATTTTCTGGAATTTGGGATCTATGGCAGTCACATGCAGTACTAAAAGTGTTCAGGGTTATTGGCAACAATGCACAAAACCCAAGAAGCCGAACAAGACTGTAACATGTGACTGACACTGCACGCCACGACTTGTTTTTATTTGTTTAGTGGTGAATTCTGAACACATTTTTTTACGTTTTGAACAATTCTTTGGGTTAGCATGTTGCCTGACGGCTTTGAATTGTCTGTTCCATTGTTCATTTCGTTATTAAAGTTATCAACAAAGGGCACTTGCACAATGTTTGCTAAACCAGGTTTAGGATCTGGATCAGAGAAGGGAACTGTCGTCGTTAAGGTGCCCTCTGCACCAGAAGGACAAACATTAATTGACTAGGATAGCAAGGATTTCCTGTTCCACCAGGAAACCCGAGTGTTAGGAATTTATGGTCATTGTTGTCCAGGTGTACGACCAACACTAATCTGTGTTGCAAATGCACACAGCTGAATCACAGGCGTCCCCCTCCCCCAGCCCCAGTGGCTGACAGGCCTCAAAGTTACGCTGATAGCGATCTCGGACATGTCAACTTCAGTCTGTGCTGCTACTCGACCTAACACACCCACCGATTTATTGCTCTACTTTACAGGGTTCTCACGGCTTCAGCATGAAGAAGAAAGCTCGACATCAGCGCCCGGTGGCGCTGAAAAGGGAGTCGTCGCCCATCAAACCTTCGCCAAACCGGGAGACCCTGACGTACGCGCAGGCTCAGCGGATGGTGGAGCTGGAGGTGGACGGCCGTGTCCACAGACTGAGCATCTACGACAAGCTGGACATCATCACTGATGACGACCCCACGGCTCAGGAGATCATGGAGTGCAACAGCAACAAAGAAAACACAGAGAAGCCCCAACAAGTTCTGGTGCGCTCTGTGCGCCTCAAAAATAACCAGCAGAAGAAGAAGAAGAGCACAACGTTGACGGCACCGCCCAGTGGCAGCCACGCTAGCCCCAGCAGCCTGCTAGAACCCCAGGTTCGGACTGTGGAGTACAATCTACCAGTGGTCCCGAAAAGGCCAGCGCCGTACTACAAGTTCACAGAGCGGACAGCGGAGGAGATGGACGAGGAAGTGGAGTATGACATGGACGAGGAGGACTACGCCTGGCTGGAGCTTCTCAACGAGAAGAGGAAGAGCGAGGGCATCAGTCAGGTGTCTAACAATCTGTTTGAGTTTCTCATGGACCGCTTTGAGAAGGAGTCGTACCTGGCCATGCAGGGTCAGAGCGACCTTCGGGCACTGGTTGACGAGGACGCTGTCTGCTGCGTCTGCATGGACGGAGACGGAGCAGACAGCAACGTGATCCTGTTTTGTGACTCCTGCAACATCGCAGTGCATCAGGAGTGCTACGGCGTGCCGTACATCCCGGAAGGCCAGTGGCTCTGTCGTCACTGCCTTCAGTGTCCGTCGCGACCAGCCGAGTGCGTCTTCTGCCCAAATCGAGGCGGCGCCCTGAAGAAGACGGACGATGACCGCTGGGGCCATGTGGCCTGTGCCCTGTGGGTTCCTGAGGTGGGCTTCTCGGATACGGTTTTCATCGAGCCTATCGATGGTGTGCGGAACATCCCGCCCGCCCGCTGGAAACTGACATGTTACCTGTGTAAGGAAAAAGGAGTGGGGGCGTGCATCCAGTGCGACAAGATCAACTGTTACGCCGCCTTCCACGTCAGCTGTGCCCAGAAGGCCGGCCTCTTCATGAAGATGGAGCCTGTAAAGGATGTGACGGTGTCTGGCGCCGCCACCTTCTCCGTGAAAAAGACGGCATACTGCTGCAGCCACACGCCCGAAGGCTGCGACCGCCGGCCGCTCAACATCTACGAGGAGGCGCACCGGAAAAACGGCGCCTGTCACAAGAAGAAGGTCAGGCGAGGCAGGGCCCGGGCCAAGTCTTGGCAAAAAAAGAGGACTAAACGAGTTGAGCCAGAGGCTGAACCTGAGGCTCCGAGCAACTCTGGCCCGAGTATCACTGCTTCAAGGTAAAGGGGAGATTATTGAATATTAGGAATGCACGATAATTATCAGTCATGTGAGATGCATGTGACAGAATGATCCTTCCTTGTCTTGTCTGCGTCAGTTTCGACACCATCCTGAACCAAGTAGCTGTTCAGAGGAAGCGTCCTTTCGTCGAGCATGTGCTGAGCTACTGGGTCCTGAAGAGGCAGTCTAGAAACAATGTGCCGCTGATCCGCCGCCTGCAGGCCCACCCGCAGGTGCCCAAGTCCAAGCAAGCGGTGAGTGGTGCTGAGACGTGAACGTTTTGGGTGATGTCACCTTATCTGTCAGCGTATTCTTTAAAAAACGGTTCCTCCCATGCGCTCTTCAGGATCGTAAAGACACTCACAAAGCGCTGAAGGAGCAGCTGAAGCAGTGGCACCGCCTCCGGCACGACCTGGAGCGAGCGCGTCTGCTGCTGGAGCTCATCAGGAAAAGAGAGAAGCTCAAGAGGGAGGAGGTACAGACAACCTTTGCATTGTCATAATATCAGAAAAAGATGACCATACTTTCCGGGCTATAGAACGCACAGGTATTTAAGCACAACATTTTGGAAGAAATAAATATTTTTGCATGTATTAGCCGCACCGGACTATAAGCTGCAGATATATGCCGATAGGAAATATTTTGTAAATGTTTATTTTCCAAACTGTGTCTGTAAAACAGCTGACCAAACAAAACAGAAGTCATCGTCATGGACCCACTAGCTGCGCAAGCTAGCTCTCCAATCAGCTAAACAGACTCAATAACTCCACGGTGATGTTTTGGTGAATTTAGTGAGGAATTTGTGAAACTGAAACAATATTTTTTAAAAATCCATTGTAAGTTAATATACTAACACAGACACTCGTGAACGTGTTAGCATATTAGCTAATGCAAACAACGCTAGCTTCATTACATTATGATAGCACGTACACATATGCATGAAAACATTCCTACAGACATTACACAGTTTAGTATGTAAGAATTGTTTTACTTATGTTGTAAAACTTACAAACGTAGCTTGGAGTGATGAAGAATCCATACGAGTAGAAACGCTGTGGACTGTTATACTTCCGGCTCAAGGCACGAAACCGGAAGTACTTTTTCAACCTACATCACCTGCAGTGGGCGAACTCGTCCAAAAGATGGCACCATAGCACAAACCATAACACACCCTTTCAGTGTCGTGTAATATAAAAAACTATTTGTTGAATACAAAACATTGTGGCCGTTAGCGAAGAAAAATCCATAAATTAGCCACACCGTTTTATAAGCCATAGGTACAAAGAGTTGGAAAAAAAGTAGCGGCTTGTAGTCCGAAAACTACGGTACAAAAGGAATGTGACAACATCTCTCGGTAATCAACCTTACGATCAGACAGTAGAGTTGCTCAACCATATACATTTTTTGGCGTTTGTATTTTCACTTTCAGTGTGTACATTGCTATTGATGAAGACTTCCACGTCAGCCATTTTGAAATACACATGCAACACAGAATCTCGCGATGCTGTCAAACATAATAGATAACATAAAGATAATGGTGAAGTTATAACACTGAAACTCCCTTAGGAAGAGGTGCTTTAAGACATGGCTAGCTAGCTAGCAGCTAACATCCATCCGCAGTCGGCAGTGTTTTAGCTACTTCTAAATCACTAATCCTCGCCTCCATGGCGACAAATAAAGTGAGTTTCTTACAAGTATCATCCCTGCAGGACGAGGAATAGCTAAACATGCTTCACTACACGCCGTAGGAGGATACAATAGCTCACCGGTGTCACCGCTAACAAAAGCTATTGCGCCTGAATGTAAACAAACGCCATGGGTGGATCTACACCTGACATCCACTGTAATGATACCAAGTACAATAGCGTATCTAGTCGATACTACTATGATTACATCTATCTTTTTTATTTTCACAAAATCTTTTTTTAAATTCATAATGTTTATAAACTCAGGAAATATGTCCCTGGACACGAGAACTTTGAATATGACCAATGTATGATCCTGTAACGACTTGGTATCATCCAAAACTAATGTAAAGTATCCAAACAACAGAAGAATAAGTGATTATTACATTTTAACAGAAGTGTAGATAGAACATGTTGAAATGGAAAATAAGCAGATATTAACAGTAAATGAACAAGTAGATTAATAATACATTTTTACAGCTTGTCCCTCATAATTTTGACAAAAATGTTATACTGCATACGTCAGCAGCTAAATTAGGAGCCTTTGTTTGCTTACTTACTACTAAAAGACAAGTTGTCTAGTATGTTCACTATTTTATTTAAGGACAAATTGTTCTTCGATTGCAATAAGAAACATGTGTTTAATGTACCCTAAGATTTTTTGTTACAATAAAGCCAATAATGCCATTTTTTGTGGTCCCCTTAATTTAGAAAAGTATCGAAATACATTTTGGTACCATTACCAAAATATTGGTATCGGGACAACCCCGGCGCCTAGTCATAGAAATAGGGATGTAACAATGTGAAAATGTTATCACGGTTATCATTATTATCACGATTTGTTAATGTGTTCAAAAAGTACTTTAAAATCGTTTAACCAAGTTTTATGCCAAATGAACAAACAGCAGACACAATATACGTCACTTGGCAGAAGAAACATTAGATATTGTTCACTTCTTAAGTCATATTAGGTATATTTATCTTTTTCCTTTGTAATTTGTAAAGCTGTTAAGAGTATTTTTAATGATGAAGGTAAAGCCGCTTCACATACATAATGTGTTAATGTCTGTGCTAAGATTGACTAAAAAAATAACCTTTGAAGTCTTTGACGAGAGCACAGCCTGTAAGTTTGATTTTCGATTTTTTATTAAGGATCCCCATTAGCTGGTTGCCACAACAACCCACTAGTCTTCCTGGGGTCCACAAACTCAATACAAATTACAAGTAAAAGCATATAATTATAACTGCACAATACAGAAACAAATAAAAATCATCAACAAGCAAACAATTTACAGTCTCAGAATATTAGTTACCATATAAATATAACTACACAATACAAAACCAAACAAAAATCATAAACAAGCAAACTAAAGTTTAATGTGCTCAATTAAATAGCTTTGTTGCTGGGACAGTAACTGTTTTACGCTGTTCCCTCGTTTATCGCGGGTACCTGGGAAGAACTATTTTCTGCACGTTTAGTGCCAAGAAGTTACAACTGTGCTCTAAAGCAGTGGTTTTCAAACTTTTTTCGAGTACTTGTTTATTTTCCCCATGATCTCAAACACACCGTCCGTGCCTGAAAGCGGATTGGTGGAAAATGAGGAAGTGTGGTTGTGTGTCTGGGGAAGCACAAAGTATTTGCACGGGAGGGAAAAACCTGTTGGAATTGGGACTTCTGTTATAAGATTCTCAATAAAAGTTTCAAATAGCGAGCGTCTGACGTTTTACTTCTTCTGGAGGCTACAATGCATCATATTAATTTATTGGATTGCACGTAGAAAACCCCTATTTTTAAGGTGTGGCTGCCATGATTTAGTCGTGGTGATGCGCCACATTCAGTTACATCAAAGGGAAATCCTGCCTTAAGTTTCCCCAGCCTTCGACTACACTGAACATGCAGCCTGTTCTTTTATGTCGTGACATAATATTCTCCCTCACCAGATGAAGCAGCAGCAGTTGGTGCTGGAGGTCCAGTTGACGCCCTTCAACATCCTGCTAAGAGCCGTGCTCAGTCAGCTACAGGAGAAGGACCAGTACAACGTCTTTGCTCTACCAGTCAGCACCACAGAGGTCAGGCGCCACACCCCCCACACTAGTAACCTCAACCTTACCTGATTGCGTCGACTGTTGTTCGGTAAACGTCGCTAACACATCCTGTTCCTCCTTGCAGGTCTCGGACTACTTGGAGCACATAAAGAAGCCCATGGACTTCTCCACCATGAGGAAGCAAATAGACGAGCAGTGCTATTGCAGCATGGATGACTTTGAAGCCGACTTTGACCTAGTCATCGCCAACTGCATGAAGTACAACGCCAAGGACACGTTCTTCTACAGGGTGGCTCAGAGGATGCAGGAGCACGGTGGGGCCATCATCCGCAGGGCCCGCAAAGAGGCAGACAGAATCGGCTTTGACTTCCCCAGCGGGCTGCTGCTGGTCGAAGCACCAAAAGTGGAGGCCCCCCAACCCTTCACTTGGGCGGACGGTGAGTCCTTGTAGCATCATGTGTGTCCCAAATATGAGCTAATTGAAGAGTTTTAATGCTATAAACCCTTGTGATTTATCGGACTAGTGGACCGTTTGCTGAAACCTACCTACCGCCAGATGACGCCTTTAAAGAATCAGCTGAAGGAGCTGCTAGAGAAGCTGGACCTGAGTAAGGCGATGAAGCACAGTCCGTCTCGCAGCAAGAGGCTCAAACTGCTCAAGAAGACCATCACGGAAGTTCGTAGTGAAATAAGTCTGAAGACGTCTTGTCCGCCAACTCTGCCCACTGCATCACAGCTCCACCCGTCGACGGAACCTATACTTAAACCTCCAGAATCTTCCTGTTCCCGAGAAGAGAACTCAACCCCGCCAACTTTGGAACCACTATCATCGTCACAACCAGAAGCACCGCCCACCAATTTAGAGCCCCCCTCCCTAAAGCCAGTGGATCACGCCCCCATGGAACTGGACAGCAATGACACCACTACCTCAGCCACCTCAGTGCCCCATGACAAGCTCAACGGTCACCTTCCTGACTCGCTGCTTCCCAACGCCAACTTTCCAGCCGAAGCCTCTGGCGCTTGCAACCGAAGGACTAACATCCTCTTTAGGAAGTCTAAAAGCACTAGCCCACAGAAACCCCCCAAGATCCCGGAGGTGTCCTCGTTGTCTCCACTGGGGGCCAAAACCTTCTTGTCTGTGGTTATTCCTCGACTGGAGACGCTCCTCTTGCCGAAGAAGAGGACGAGGAGTGGCAGCGTGGACTGTCAGGAAGACGAAGAGTCGCCAATAAAGCGTCTAGGCACAGGTGCGCCCTCTCAAACACGCCAACAAAGGTAGTTCCAGCAAGCAGTCCTACACATGTTTGTTTTTTGGCTCTGCAGGGATTGCCAACGGTTTTGTGGTGGAGGAGGAAGAGGAGGATGTCTCGCCGCCTCGTCTGCTGGAGCCTCGCCGCCGCTGCGCCTCCGAGTCAAGCATCTCTTCAGCTGGCAGCGTTCTGTCAGGAACCGGGTGAGTCCCGAGCTCCGTGTGCTTGTGGTTCGTGGGGGGGCCGCCACTTACACCGCGCCTTTCTTCTTGTTTCAGCACCGTCGTCGTCTCGAAAAACGGCAAAGGGCGACAGGCGGCGGCACGACGCAACACCGTAGATGTCAAAAGCAGTCCGACTTCCTGCACTGAGAACGGAGAGCTGAGCAGACCCGTAAAGGTCTCGGCAGGTGAGTGGAGCAGGGAGAGGTTCCTGATATGTGTGGCGGACTGGAACGGGTCAGCTTTGTCCTTTCTGACTGACACTGGTTCAGACAAGGAGCATTTAAAGGCCAGATGAGATGATGATCTCTCAGTTGGAGTGAAGGTGAAATTCCATCTTCTTATTCTCAATGAGAGTTTGCATCTTCCTCAAAGCCTGTCAGTCAACATCCTTCGTCTGTGAGTGTGCGTGTGGTGTGTTTGTGTGTTTGTGTTGTTGCAGTGAATCCTTCGTAATTGACTTGTGTTGTTCCTGTAGAGGCGTGGAAGCCCTCCGCTGCCTTCCCATTTGTTCTGGAACCTCTTAAGCTAGTTTGGGCTAAATGTAGTGGATATCCCTCCTATCCCGCCCTGGTGAGTGAGTGTCAGCCACTCCGTGCCGCCATATCTCATTACCCATCAGCCCCCTGTGCCATCGTGCGTGCTGTAGATTGTGATAAGCCGTCACGGCCATGCGGGAACCTTCTGATGCTTTGCTCCAACGTGTTTGCATGCGTGGACTTCCTCTTCCTCTGCGGCCTCATTCTTGGACTCCCACAGTTACTCAATCTGTCCCACTCCTCCGTATCTCCCCAGATCATGGACCCACGGCCACGGAGGATGGGGCGCCGGCACAACGGGGCGGAGCTTCCCCGTCCACCACAGGACGTGCTCCGAGCCGGAGAGCGGATGCAGTTCAGGTCCGCCGAGAAACTCTTCCTCGTCCACTTCTTCGACAGCAAACGCAGCTGGTGAGCAACTTGTGACGGTGGCAAGGCAGCATCATTAGAAGCAAGTCACATGATCTCTAGTGCAACAAAACTGGGGCCTCCTGTTCTAAGCGTTGCATGGATTTCCTACTAAAATAGACTTGCGTTTAAATCCAGATAAAATTCAGATGTAACAAAGTGTGCGCACGCACAAATTCAAGCACATTTTTTGGTTGCATGGCAATCCACCTGGAATCGAATTCAGACCACGCCCCACAAATCACATTGAAAGTAGCCATGTTTCTGAGATCTGCATGCGCTGCCCAATCACAATTCAGTAGGAGATTCTTCTTCCTCGTGATTCCAGGGAACGACAGAGAAGTGAGATTGAGAGCCTGTCATTGCACCGAGAACTGAACAAAGGGTGAAAAAAAGAAAAAGAAAGAAATGGTCGGGTCAGGAAGAAGGTGAAGAAGAGAAAAGATGTGCTCGGCCAAAACAGACTCGCGGTACCGAAGATAAAGTACCGTATTTTTCGGAGTATAAGTCGCACCGACCGACAATGCATAATAAAGAAGGAAAAAAACATATATAAGTCGCACTGGAGTATACCGGTAAGTCGAATTTTTGGGGTAAATGTATTTGATAAAACCCAACACCAAGAATAGACATTTGAAAGGCAATTTAAAATAAATAAAGAATAGTGAACAACAGGCTGAATAAGTGTATGTTATATGAGGCATAAATAACCAACTGAGAACGTGCCTGGTATGTTAACGTAACATATTATGGTAAGAGTCATTCAAATAACTATAACATATAGAACATGCTATACGTTTACCAAACAATCTGTCACTCCTAATCGCTAAATCCCATGAAATCTTATACGTCTAGTCTCTTACGTGAATGAGCTAAATAATATTATTTGATATTTTACAGTAATGTGTTAATAATTTCACATAAGTCGCTCCTGAGTATAAGTCGCACCCCCGGCCAAACTATGAAAAAAAACTGCGACTTACAGTCCGAAAAATACAGAAGTCGCTGCAATGGTACGTAAAACTCTTGATTACACAAATGTACAACAAAATGTGTTCATACAGTAGCCTGCTCACCGCAAGATTAGAGTCGCATGTGAAAATTATGTAATATTTGGTGATCAAAAAGGTCACAAGATTTTGACTCGTTTGATTACTCAATTTATTATTTAAACACGGGAAAGGACTTGATGTCACAGCGGTGTGTGACACAGAGGCCTTGTTCACACTGCAGGTCAATTCAGATTTTTTTGCCCATATGCGACCTGTATCAGATTTTTTCCATGTTTTTTCCAAATTTTTCCTATCCAAACTAGGCCTCTTTCGTATGTAGAAATAAATCTGATATATGCGTCCTCACTGTGAATGCTTGCACGCTCAGGTCGCATTCATCCGACCAGAACGTCATCAAAAAAAACGGTAAGTGTCATAATTATTTGCCAAAATAGGTGGTTACAAAATAAGCCGAACAGAAAACAGGTGGCAATTAAATGTTTTAGAAACTCACATGAAAGTTTGATCACTCTTGCTCGCCCGCAGACACACTTCAAGCAGACATCCAAGCAAAATAATCCCGTAAAACTGCCAGAGCCAAAATACTTGTCCTCTTCCTTCTTAATCCTCTACGCGCAATAAATGTCGACTTTGATTTCACAAAATCCTTGAAATTGCCACAAGTGAAGTGAAGTGAAGTGAATTACATTTATATAGCGCTTTTTCTCAAGTGACTCAAAGCGCTTTACATAGTGAAACCCAATATCTAAGTTACATTCAAACCAGTGTGGGTAGCACTGGGAGCAGGTGGGTAAAGTGTCTTGCCCAAGGACACAACGGCAGTGACTAGGATGGCGGAAGCGGGGATCGAACCTGCAACCCTCAAGTTGCTGGCACGGCCGCTCTACCAACCGAGCTATACCGCCCCAAATGCTCCAGGACTACCGTGGAAGCCATGTTTACTTCCGTAAACACTGCAGTGTGTGTGACGTCATGTCTGCATGTGGGTCAGACTGCGTTCACATTAGAAATCACATTTTTTGTGTAATGTGATCGGCCACTACAAAGAGAATGCGAATTGGCCATCCGACCCGGCAGTGTGAACGTAGTCAAGAGTCAGTCCGAGTCCTCCACCGTTTGTGCTGTCTGCCCGACTGGTTGTGCCACAGTCCCGGGAACACACTGTGACAGCAACAGATAGCAAAATGGTGGCCCAGATCAATGAATAGACGACCTCACGAACACTGACATGAATATGAAGCTTTGAATGCATTGGCGAAAAAGTGCATTTTGTGACCCCGCCTCGATCTTTTTACGTTGTTGAAATAAAATGTTGCCATAGCCCAAACAACCACCTCGCAGAAGGACCACGTTCTGTAGAAATATGCGTACGGGGAGCATGAAGTTGGTGTCAAGTTCACTCTTGATGCGTCTCGTCTTTGCAATGAAAAAGTGCGTACGCAACACGAGGCCCCTGGTCCTCTAGATTCAGCACTGATTGGCAGACCTTAGGTGTCACGGTGCTCTGCTCCATCCAATCAGCATGCCTCTCGTTTCCCTCCCACCAGGCAATGGCTTCCTAAATCCAAGATGGCTCCCTTTGGGATGGACCAGACGCTCGACAGGATCAAGCTGCTGGAGTCTCGCCGCTCCAGCCTGCAGAAGTCGGTGCAGCTCGCCTTCGACCGCGCCATGAACCACCTGAACGGCATCGGCGGGCTGGAACCAAGCGCCGACTGAACGCCGCCGTCATCCATCGCTCTCTCTTTCTCTCTCTCTCCCTTTGCGTCTGGTCAGCGGTTGTTTTTTTCGCTTTGAATGCCGCAGAGATGCGCCTTGTACGCACAACGTCGGAAATACTGTAGCTGCCGAGGGTGCTGTGTCAAAGAGCTATGCAACGACACGACTCGCTCGGCAAGAGAAAGACTCGTTGAAAGACGTGACGACCGAATGTGACCTCTTCACGTGCGCTGCAGCAGTCTCACGTGCACGTGCGTGGCGGCAACACAGCCCGACACTAATTTATTCACTCCCTCACTCGGACATTGGACGCGGCCTTCTCCCGCTGGTGCTATCTCATTCATACATGTTTTTTTATCCACCTTGTTTTGTAAGTTATTGACGTGTGGAACTTCTCATCTTTGGCATTATTGTTTTTATACTCAATGTTTTTACAGGACTACTCGTTTGTACATATTTATATCAAATCTATAGAGATTACATCGTAGTTTCAAACGGCAAAACCAAAAAAAAAAAAGCATCTGCCTCCCACAGATTCCTCATATTTTTGTTTTGTTACTTTGACAAAAGTAGTGTTTCTGGGCCTGTGTGTGTTTTGCGGCTGCAGGATAGGGAAGAATGTGCCCGTGCTTATTTATTGTAAAGCAGATGACTTTATAGAGAGACTACAGTGACAAAATAGCTGGCTCACTTCTTTTTCCATTTCAACTTGCGCTGAGGTAATAGAGGCTTTTATTTTGAAAAAGTTATATAGCGATGGGTGTACTTCCGGTTCCCCTCCTCCCCACCTTGGATGTGGTTGTTGTGTGTAAATAGTTTTGGTACTTAGCTGATTTCTGGGAATTGAAAATGTTATTATAGTGGAAACCAGCCAACATGCTGGCAGTTTTTATACTAAAACACTGAAAAATTAAATATGTATTGAATCACAGATTGTGTCTGCTGCTTTACTTTCATCCCTCAACTCGTGTTTTTTTTCTTCACACCTTAGACTTAGACTTCCTTTTTATTGTCATTCAAATTTGAACTTTACAGTACAGATAAGAACGAAATTTCATTTCATTAGCTCATGGTAGTGCAGGATAAAAAAGCAATAAGGTGCATATATAAAGAAATAAATAGGTTACTGTACAGATAAATATATTGCACTTTTCCACATGCGTCCACGTTTATGAATATATGTTATATTGTCTTTTTTATTCCAGCGAGTTAATCCATTTTGGGGGGAGTTGAGGGGATTTTATGATGCGTTCAAGAGTCTTATGGCCTGAGGGAAGAAGCTGTTACAGAACCTGGAGGTTCTGCTTCGGAGGCTGCGGAACCTCTTTCTAGAGACCTGATTACATATACACGTTAACTGCTATCAGTTAACATGAATTAGCCCAGTTCTGCCAGCATACCTGTGAGGATGTTAGCATACTAACGTTTAATGATAGCTTTTAAGCTAATTTTGTGTGTTTACTCCTAGAAATCATTGTAATACTCCGTGCTGTCGAGCAACGCAAGGTAACTGTTAGCATGCTAAAGTCTTTTGCATGTTTAAACCTAAAACTCTTGATTTTTTATACTTGACACTATCTTGGAAGTACTTTTGTATGTTTACACCTACTAATAATGCAAGGGACAAGCGGTAGAAAATAGATGGATGGTATTTCCTATTATCCGGTCACATGCTGGCACGCTAAAATTTTATGCTCGCCTTATAACAATTTTTTTTGTTTTGACCAAAAAATCATTTAAGTGCGATACTTTGCACCATCTTGGAAGTACGTTGACATACTGTTATGTATGTATGTATATATATCTATATATAATTTATATTTTTATTTTCTGTCGATATGAAAATAGAAAGTACTTAATTGAGGCTTATTATTTCCAGGCTTTCGCAAGCCATATAAAATGATGTAGCGGGCCAGCTCTGGCTCCCCGGGCTTGAGTTTGACACGTGCACTAAACTATGACGTTAAGTAGAGGCCCACAAAATATGCGCCCCCGGGCCTTGAGCTTGAATTCCCTGCTGTAAGGCGCTCGTCCCCACCAAGACGGCGAATACCACACTACCTTAGCTCACCCTTTAGAGCACAGCTGTAACTTCCTGCCACTAAACCTGCAGAAAAAAGTTCTTCTCAGGTTCCTCTATGTTTACCTTTTCACACTTTGGACTATTTTCTTACACTTTATGAAGCATTTCTTACATATTCCTTCATTTTAAGAGATTATTGTCAAGTGTTCAATGTGATTTTACTATTTTTTTGGAGTGTTTTTCATGCTTGTGTTGACATTTCCTTCCTGCCTTGATAGCTGAGAGATTATAATCACAGAATTTTACATTTCAAATTAAAATGTTTACATGTCACATTTTTCTCCTTGGTCATAGAAAATATCAACAATTATCGATATAAAACACTTTTGTGAGCCTTGATCACACTTTGAATTCTGATGAATCACAGTAAATTACTTGCCTGTGTGATTTAAATCAACTTTAAAAAAGACCCCCATTTTTGGACACAAATGCATTTTTTATGTCAGAATGTCATACAGGAACATTTTTAAATCTCTTGCATGTTTTACACGTCATTTATTTGCCCAAAACTTGCTAATAGTGAACTCTGGTCGGGGTTAGCATGCACGAAAAGGAAAAGTAGGAACATGAAAGGACAAAATAATAAAGGGTTTGAAATCGACAAATGCTTGTTTCACTTCTGATTTTTTTTTTTTTTTTTTTTTACCATGAATTGATTAACGTGGATCCCGACTTAAACAAGTTGAAAAACTTATTCGGGTGTTACCATTTAGTGGTCAATTGTACAGAATATGTACTGTACTGTGCAATCTACTAATAAAAGTTTCAATCAATAAGATTTCCTTTCATTAAAATTCATTTCTGCAGGGTCAAAATGATGCAGAGATTCTGTTAATGTGTCATCACTTATATTACACAAATCGACGCTGGGGAATTTTTATTTAGCATCTGCTTTGTATCATATTGTAAAGATGCAGAGATGTATTTTCTCATTAGAAAAGGCAGGAAAACGTCCCAGTCGCTTGAAAGTAACTATTTCCGGCCACCAGGTGGTGGTCGTGTTCTAGCTCATAATGTACACAAAAACATCCTGCTAGATTCTTATTCGATTTACATTTGGCTTCTTTTAAGTTAAAGGGAAACTTCGGTTTTTTTCAACCTGGGCCCTGTTTTCATAATTTTTTCTGTATATGTGAGTGCTGGATAAAACATTTATATATATATATATATATATATACATATATATATATATATATATATATATATATATATATATATATATATATATATACATATATATATATGTAATATATGTAATATATATATATACATATATATATATATATATATATATATATATATATATATATATATATATATATATATATATATATATATATATATATATATATATATGTATATATATATATATATATATATATATATATATATATATATATATATATATATATATATATATATATATATATATATATATATCCATCCATCCATCCATTTTCTACCGCTTGTCCCTTTTGGGGTCGCGGCGGGTGCTGGAGCCTATCTCAGCTATATATATGTATATATATATATATATATATATATATATATATATATATAGTCGGGGTTACTGTGGTTTATCCGTTATACAGTGCTCAATACCGGTATAGAGCAAGGTACTATAGGTACTATACAAGCCTGTTTCGCAGGTTTCCCTGCTCTTCAGGGGATGAAGAGCAGGGAAACCTACGAAACAGACTTGTAGGGATGAAATAGCCTCTGTCTTTTTTCCCGACGTAAGTTTTATTTATATATATATATATATATATATATATATATATATATATATATATATATATATATATATATATATATATATATATATATATATATATATATATATATATATATATATATATATATATATATATCTCCATCCATCCATCCATTTTCTACCGCTTATTCCCTTCGGGGTCGCGGTATATATATATTTATATAGGTAGATCTGAAGTTGATCTAGATATTTAAGTGTTGAATAAAAAATAGTTGGAAAAATTAATCTATGACTTATTTTTTAATCAATCAAACATGATTGACAGTTCATTCTGCCTCAAACAGGAGGGGGGGGGGGGCGCCACCCACCTATTGTTATGATTAATATTAGTTTGTATGCTAATGTGCTACATTGCTAACGTATTCCTAAAATGATAGTAAAACCTTAAAATAATCCGTTCAAAGTTGGCAACACGCTCGGTTAGCAACACTGGCATAGCTATGTGCGCTACATGCTAACATTACATTTTAACATTATACTAGTTTAGCAACACCAGCATACCTGTATGAGCTATAAGCTCATTTTCAATGTTGGCAACATGCTAGGTTAGCAACACTAGCATAGCTATCTGAGCTACATGCTAACATTACATTTTATCATTATACAAGTTTAGCCACACCAGCATACCTGTATGAGCTACATGCTAACGTTCAATGTTAGCAACATGCTAGGTAAGCAACACTAGCATAGCTATGTGAGCTATATGTTAACATCACATTTTAACATCGTGCTCGGTTAGCAACACTTGCATAGCTATGTGAGCTACATGCTAACATTACATTTTTACATCATGCTCGGTTAGCAACACTGGCACAGCTATGTGCGCTACATGCTAACATTACATTTTATCATTATACAAGTTTAGTAACACCGGCATACCTGTATGAGCTACATGCTAACGTTCAATGTTAGCAACATGCTAAGTAAGCAACACTAGCATAGCTTTGTGAGCTACAGTATATGTTAACATCATGCTAGATTAGCAACACTTGCAAAGCTTTATGAGCTATATGGTAACGTTACATTTTAACATCATGCTCGGTTATCAACACTAGCACAGCTATGTGAGCTACATGCTAACATTACATTTTAACATCATGCTAGGTTAGCAACACTTGCACAGCTATGTGAGCTATATGTTAACATTACATTTTAACCTCATGCTCGGTTAGCAACACTTGCACAGCTATGTGAGCTATATGTTAACATTACATTTCAACATCATGCTATGTTAGCAACACTTGCAAAGCTATGTGAGCTATATGTTAACATTACATTTTAACATCATGCTAGGTTAGCAACACTAGCACAGCTATATGCGCTACATGCTAACATTACATTTTAACATCATGCTCGGTTAGCAACACTTGCATAGCTATGTGAGCTACATGCTAACATTACATTTTCACATCAAGCTAGATTATTGACACGAGCATAGCTTCTCCTCGCAAGACTGTATCAAAAATGATGAGCTACATGCTAACGTTCAATGTTAGCAACATGCTAGGTAAGCAACACTAGCATAGCTATGTGAGCTACAGTATATGTTAACATCATGCTAGATTAGCAACACTTGCAAAGCTTTATGAGCTATATGGTAACGTTACATTTTAACATCATGCTCGGTTATCAACACTAGCACAGCTATGTGAGCTACATGCTAACATTACATTTTAACATCATGCTAGGTTAGCAACACTTGCAAAGCTATGTGAGCTACATGTTAACATTACATTTTAACATCATGCTCGGTTAGCAACACTAGCACAGCTATGTGAGCTATATGTTAACATTACATTTTAACATCATGCTAGGTTAGCAACACTAGCACAGCTATGTGCGCTACATGCTAACATTACATTTTAACATCATGCTCGGTTAGCAACACTTGCATAGCTATGTGAGCTACATGCTAACATTACATTTTCACATCAAGCTAGATTATTGACACGAGCATAGCTTCTCCTCGCAAGACTGTATCAAAAATGATGAGCTACATGCTAACGTTCAATGTTAGCAACATGCTAGGTAAGCAACACTAGCATAGCTATGTGAGCTACAGTATATGTTAACATCATGCTAGATTAGCAACACTTGCAAAGCTTTATGAGCTATATGGTAACGTTACATTTTGACGTCATGCTCGGTTAGCAACACTAGCACAGCTATGTGAGCTACATGCTAACATTACATTTTAACATCATGCTCGGTTATCAACACTAGCACAGCTATGTGAGCTACATGCTAACATTACATTTTAACATCATGCTAGGTTAGCAACACTTGCACAGCTATGTGAGCTACATGCTAACATTACATTTTAACATCATGCTAGGTTAGCAACACTAGCACAGCTATGTGAGCTACATGCTAACATTACATTTTAACATCATGCTAGGTTAGCAACATTTGCACAGCTATGTGAGCTATATGTTAACATTACATTTTAACATCATGCTAGATTAGCAACACTTACATAGCTATGTGAGCTATATGTTAACATAACATTTTAACATCATGCTATGTTATCAACACTTGCAAAGCTATGTGAGCTATATGTTAACATTACATTTTAACATCATGCTAGATTAGCAACACTTACATAGCTATGTGAGCTATATGTTAACATTACATTTTAACATCATGCTAGATTAGCAACACTTACATAGCTATGTGAGCTATATGTTAACATTACATTTTAACATCATGCTAGATTAACAACACTAGCACAGGTATGTGCGCTACATGATAACATTACATTTTAACATCATGCTAGGTTAGCAACAATTGCATTGCTATGTGAGCTACATGCTAACATTACATTTTCACATCAAGCTAGATTATTGACACGAGCATAGCTTCTCCTCGCAAAACTGTATCAAAAATGATACATTTTTATCACGTTTTGGAAATTTTGCTAATTTTGTGTTTTTCACATAATACCAAAAAAAGTTTTTTGTTGTTTTTTTTTTTTGACAAAAAGAGCATAAAACACAGAAAAAATATGATCTATGGATTGGTGTAAAGCTGCTGAAAGATTGAAAGTTTAAAAAATATATATGTAGAATTTACCGTATTTTTCGGAGTATAAGTCGCACCGGCCGAAAATGCATAATAAAGAAGGAAAAAAACATATATAAGTCGCACTGGAGTATAAATCGCATTTTTTGGGGAAATGTATTTGATAAAAGCCAACACCAAGAATAGACATTTGAAAGGCAATTTAAAATAAATAAAGAATAGTGAACAACAGGCTGAATAAGTGTACGTTATATGAGGCATAAATAACCAACTGAGAACGTGCCTGGTATGTTAACGTAACATATTATGGTAAGAGTCATTCAAATAACTATAACATATAGAACATGCTATACGTTTACCAAACAATCTGTCACTCCTAATCGCTAAATCCCATGAACTCTTATACGTCTAGTCCGGGGGTCGGCAACCCGCGGCTCAAGAGCCGCATGCGGCTCTTTAGCGCCGCCCTAGTGGCTCTCTGGAGATTTTTCAAAAATGTATGAAGAATGGAAAAAGATGAGGGGAAAAAATGTATTTTTTTGTTTTAGTATGGTTTCTGTAGGAGGACAAACATGACACAAACCTCCCTAATTGTTATAAATCACACTGTTTATATTAAATATGCTTCACTCATTCGAGTATTTGGCGAGCGCTGTTTTTTCCTACTTATTTTGGCGGTCCTTGAACTCACCGTATAGTTTGTTTACATGTATAAACTTCTCCGACTTTCTAGGACGTGTTTTATGCCACTTTTTCTGTCTCATTTTGTCCACCACACCTTTAACGTCGTGCGTGAGTGCACAAAGGTGAGTTTTGTTGATGTTATTGACTTGTGTGGAGTGCTAATCAGACATATTTAGTCACTGCATGACTGCAAGCTAATCGATGCTAACATGCTATTTAGGCTAGCGATATGTACATATTGCATCATTATGCCTCATTTGTAGCTATATTTGAGCTCATTTAGTTTCATTTAAGTCCTCTTAATTAAATTTATATCTCATGACACATGTAATATGGCTTTTAATTTTTTGCGGCTCCAGACAGATTTTTTTTTGTATTTTTGGTCCAATATGGCTCTTTCAACATTTTGGGTTGCCGACCCCTGGTCTAGTCTCTTACGTGAATGAGCTAAATAATATTAGTTGATATTTTACGCTAATGTGTTAATAATTTCACACATAAGTCGCTCCTGAGTATAAGTCGCACCCCCGGCCAAACTATGAAAAAAACTGTGATTTATAATCCGAAAAATACGGTAAATATGACACTTTTTTGAGGCTTAACGTAGTTTTAAATGAAGTCGACTCAAGGTTAATAAATCAAAAACCACTGATAAACTGAGTCGTGTATTGCAATAATGTCATGTTTTCATAGCAAAAGTTGTTCTGCTCATTTCTCCGTTTTTTTCCCAGTGTTCCGTTTGGTCTTTGATGACATAACGACACAAGCGCTATCAGTCGCTAGCTAAAATTAGCGCGTCTGTGTTGTCGCGCCACGTCTCAAACGGTCGTCGTCCGCGCCCTTCAAATTTCCAAAGCCGCGTTGGAAACTTTTTTTCCAGTTAGCGTTTTTTGTTGGTTTTGTTTGTAGCGCGTCCACGGATGGTTTGTTGGCTCCTCGCTGGACCCGGAGTTTGCTTCATACCTCGCCATGGCGGCGCTAATTGGACCTCCGGAGGAATAACGAGTTGACCCGATGAAAGCGACACGCGAGTTTGGTTTCTCTGACACACGCTAGCTTGTTCTCTCCGTGGCGTGTCGCCTTCCGCGCCCATCTGACTAAACGTAGCCAAAATTCTCAGTTTGTGCAGAACAAAACAGGAACGCACGGCGTGTCCTCAATTCTACGCTCACAGCTCACTTTAGGATTTATTTTCATCTTTCTAGTATTTTAAAGACTTGGAAAGTAAAGAAATCTAACACAAAAAAAACGCTTTTCAATGAGCTATTTTATAAAGACGAGCTATTTCACAGCCGTAGCCGAGTACGGCCTTGTTAGCATCTTTGTTAGCATAGCTGTTAGCTGCTAGCTAGTACTAGCCATACTGAATATAGTTATCAACACTAACTATTTTTTTTGTTTTAATGAAAATATTCGCTTCAGTAGATACAAAGTTTAATGGCAACTTCAGCACGACGGGTTTGTTCATAGTTAGCTTTAGTGCTCATCAAATAATAGCTTATTGTTTTGTTTAGTTATTAAGAAGAATACAGCCAGAATATAATAACAATAGCCTCCTATGAGTGGAGCAAAGTGACCACAACGTTTATGTTAGCATCTTGATTAGCTTTTAGCTGCTAGCTAGTACTAGCCATACTGAATATAGTTATCAACACTAACTATTCTTTTGTTTTAATGTAAAAATTCGCTTCAGTATACACAAAGTTTAATGGCAACAGCTAACTTTAGCACGACGGGTTTGTCCATAGTTAGCTTTAGTGCTCATCAAATAATAGCTAATTGTTTTGTTTAGTTATTAAGACGAATACAGCCAGAATATAATAACAATAGCCTCCTATGAGTGGAGCAAAGTGACCACAACGTTTATGTTAGCATCTTGATTAGCTGTTAGCTGCTAGCTAGTACTAGCCATACTGAATATAGTTATCAACACTAACTATTCTTTTGTTTTAATGTAAATATTCACTTCAGTATATACAAAGTTTAATGGCAACAGCTAACTTTAGCACGACGGGTTCGTCCATAGTTAGCTTTAGTGCTCATGAAATAATAGCTAATTGTTTTGTTTAGTTATTAAGACGAATACAGCCAGAATATAATAACAATAGCCTCCTATGATTGGAGCAAAGTGACCACAACGTTTATGTTAGCATCTTGATTAGCTGTTAGCTGCTAGCTAGTACTAGCCATACTGAATATAGTTAGCAACACTAACTATTTTTTTGTTTCAATGAAAATATTCGCTTCAGTATACACAAAGTTTAATGGCAACTTCAGCACGACGGGTTTGTCCATAGTTAGCTTTAGTGCTTATCAAATAATAGCTAATTGTTTAGTTTAGTTATTAAGACGAATACAGCCAGAATATAATAACAATAGCCTCCTATGATTGGAGCAAAGTGACCACAACGTTTATGTTAGCATCTTGATTAGCTGTTAGCTGCTAGCTAGTACTAGCCATACTGAATATAGTTATCAACACTAACTATTCTTTTGTTTTAATGTAAATATTCGCTTCAGTATATACAAAGTTTAATGGCAACAGCTAACTTTAGCACGACGGGTTTGTCCATAGTTAGCTTTAGTGCTCATCAAATAATAGCTAATTGTTTAGTTTAGTTATTAAGACGAATACAGCCAGAATATAATAACAATAGCCTCCTATGATTGGAGCAAAGTGACCACAACGTTTATGTTAGCATCTTTATTAGCTGTTAGCTAGTACTAGCCATACTGAATATAGTTATCAACACTAACTATTCTTTTGTTTTAATGTAAATATTCGCTTCAGTATACACAAAGTTTAATGGCAACAGCTAACTTTAGCACGACGGGTTTGTCCATAGTTAGCTTTAGTGCTCATCAAATAATAGCTAATTGTTTTGTTTAGTTATTAAGACGAATACAGCCAGAATATAATAACAATAGCCTCCTATGATTGGAGCAAAGTGACCACAACGTTTATGTTAGCATCTTGATTAGCTGTTAGCTGCTAGCTAGTACTAGCCATACTGAATATAGTTATCAACACTAACTATTCTTTTGTTTTAATGTAAATATTCGCTTCAGTATATACAAAGTTTAATGGCAACAGCTAACTTTAGCACGACGGGTTCGTCCATAGTTAGCTTTAGTGCTCATCAAATAATAGCTAATTGTTTTGTTTAGTTATTAAGACGAATACAGCCAGAATATAATAACAATAGCCTCCTATGATTGGAGCAAAGTGACCACAACGTTTATGTTAGCATCTTTATTAGCTGTTAGCTAGTACTAGCCATACTGAATATAGTTATCAACACTAACTATTCTTTTGTTTTAATGTAAATACTCTCTTCAGTAGATACAAAGTTTCATGGCAACAGCTAACTTTAGCACGACGGGTTTGTTCATAGCTAGCTTTAGTGCTTATCAAATAATAGCTAATTGTTTAGTTTAGTTATTAAGACGAATACAGCCAGAATATAATAACAATAGCCTCCTATGATTGGAGCAAAGTGACCACAACTTTTATGTTAGCATCTTTATTAGCTAGTTTAGCAACATTAGCATGACTATGTCAGCTGCATGCTATCATTACATTTTAACTTTTCGCTAGGTTAGCAACTGGAAGTAACACATACAGACAAAAAACCTAAACACATTCATCCTATAGTACCTGAACGCATCATTTGAGGCCCATAGAGGCAACACGTACACACAAAAAACCTAAACACATTTATCCTATAGTACCTGAATGCATCGTTTGAGGCCCATGGAGGCAACACGTACACACAACAAACCTCAACACATTTATCCTATAGTACCTGAATGCATCGTTTGAGGCCCATGGAGGCAACACGTACACACAACAAACCTCAACACATTCATCCTATAGTACCTGAATGCATCATTTGAGGCCTATGGAGGCAACACGTACACACAAAAAACCTCAACACATTCATCCTAGAGTACCTGAATGCATCATTTGAGGCCCATAGAGGCAACACGTACACACAAAAAACCTAAACACATTCAACCTGTAGTACCTGAATGCATCGTTTGAGGCCCATGGAGGCAACACCTAAACAAAACAAACCTAAACACATTCATCCTATAGGACCTGAATGCATCGTTTGAGGCCCATGGAGGCATCAAGTACACACAAAAAACCTAAACACATTCATCCTATAGTACCTGAATGCATCATTTGAGGCCCATAGAGGCAACACGTACACACAAAAAAACTAAACACATTCAACCTGTAGGACCTGAATGCATCGTTTGAGGCCCATGGAGGCAACACGTACACACAAAAAACCTAAACACATTAATCCTATAGTACCTGAATGCATCATTTGAGGCCTATGGAGGCAACACGTACACCCCAAAAAACCTCAACACATTAATCCTATAGTACCTGAATGCATCATTTGAGGCCCATGGAGGCAACACGTACACACAACAAACCTCAACACATTCATCCTATAGTACCTGAATACATCATTTGAGGCCCATGGAGGCAACACGTACACACAAAAAACCTCAACACATTAATCCTATAGTACCTGAATGCATCATTTGAGGCCTGTGGAAGCAACACGTACACAAAAAAAACTCAACACATTCATCCTATAGTACCTGAATGCATCATTTGAGGCCCATGGGGGTAACAGTACACACAAAAACCTAAACACATTCATCCTATAGTACCTGAATGCATCATTTGAGGCATATGGAGGCAACACGTACACACACAAAAATCTAAACACATTCATCCTATAGTACCTGAATGCATCATTTGAGGCCTGTGGAAGCAACACGTACACACAAAAAAACTCAACACATTCATCCTATAGTACCTGAATGCATCATTTGAGGCCCATTGAGGCAAAACGTAAACACAACAAACCTAAACACATTCATCCTATAGTACCTGAATGCATCATTTGAGGCATATGGAGGCAACACGTACACCCCAAAAAAACTAAACACATTCATCCTATAGTACCTGAATGCATCAGTTGAGGCCTATGGAGGCAACACGTACACCCCAAAAAAACTAAACTCATTCATCCTATAGTATCTGAATGCATCATTTGAGGCCCATGGAGGAAACACATACACACAAAAAACTTAAAAACATTCATCCTATAGTACCCGAATGCATCATTTGAGGCCCATGGAGGCAACATGTACATACAAAAAACCTAAACACATTCATCCTATAGTACCCGAATGCATCATTTGAGGCCCATGGAGGCAACCCGTACATACAAAAAACCTAAACACATTAATCCTATAGTACCTGAATGCATTATTTGAGGCCCATGGAGGCAACACGTACACACAAAAAACCTCAACACATTAATCCTATAGTACCTGAATGCACCATTTGAGGCCTGTGGAAGCAACACGTACACAAAAAAAAAATCAACACATTCATCCTATAGTACCTGAATGCATCATTTGAGGCCCATGGGGGTAACAGTACACACAAAAACCTAAACACATTCATCCTATAGTACCTGAATGCATCATTTGAGGCATATGGAGGCAACACGTACACACACAAAAATCTAAACACATTCATCCTATAGTACCTGAATGCATCATTTGAGGCCTGTGGAAGCAACACGTACACACAAAAAAACTCAACACATTCATCCTATAGTACCTGAATGCATCATTTGAGGCCCATTGAGGCAAAACGTAAACACAACAAACCTAAACACATTCATCCTATAGTACCTGAATGCATCATTTGAGGCATATGGAGGCAACACGTACACCCCAAAAAAACTAAACACATTCATCCTATAGTACCTGAATGCATCATTTGAGGCATATGGAGGCAACACGTACACCCCAAAAAAACTATACACATTCATCCTATAGTACCTGAATGCATCAGTTGAGGCCTATAAAGGCAACAAGTACACCCCAAAAAAACTAAACACATTCATCCTATAGTACCTTAAAGGCCTACTGAAAGCCACTACTACCGACCACGCAGTCTGATAGTTTATATATCAATGATGAAATCTTAACATTATAACACATGCCAATACGGCCGGGTTAACTTATAAAGTGACATTTTAAATTTGCCGCTAAACTTCCGGTTCGAAACGCCTCTGAGGATGACGTATGCGCGTGACGTAGCCCGGCGAACACGGGTATGCCTTCCACATTGAAGCCAATACGAAAAAGCTCTGTTTTCATTTCATAATTCCACAGTATTCTGGACATCTGTGTTCGTGAATCTGTTGCAATCATGTTCATTGCATTATGGAGAAGGAAGCTGAGCAAGCAAAGAAGAAAGTTGTCGGTGCGAAATGGACGTATTTTTCGAACGTAGTCAGCCACAACAGTACACAGCCGGCGCTTCTTTGTTTACATTCCCGGAAGATGCAGTCAAGATGGAAGAACTCGGATAACAGAGACTCTAACCAGGAGGACTTTTGACTTGGATACACAGACGCCTGTAGAGAACTGGGACAACACAGACTCTTACCAGGATTACTTTGATTTGGATGACAAAGACGCAGACGTGCTACTGTGAGTATGCAGCTTTGGCTTTTTTTTGCGTATGTACGTAACTTTTTAAAAATATATAAGCTTTATGAACCTTGGGTTAGGTGAACGGTCTTTTGGGCTGAGTGATTGTGTGTGTTGATCAGGTGTTTGAATTGTATTGGCGTGTTCTATGGAGCTAGGAGCTAGCATAGGAGCTAGGAGCTAGCATAACAAACACGCAGGTGTTATTATGCAGGATTAATTTGTGGCATATTAAATATAAGCCTGGTTGTGTTGTGGCTAATAGAGTATATATATGTCTTGTGTTTATTTACTGTTGTAGTCATTCCCAGCTGAATATCAGGTCACCCCCGGCTCTCACAGCATCTTCCCTATCTGAATAGCTTCAACTCCCCACTAGTCCTTCACTTGCACTTTACTCATCCACAAATCTTTCATCCTCGCTCAAATTAATGGGGAAATTGTCGCTTTCTCGGTCCGAATTTCTCTCACTTCATGCGGCCATCATTGTAAACAATAGGGAACTTTGCGTATATGTTCAACTGACTACGTCACGCTACTTCCGGTAGGGGCAAGCCTTTTTTTTATCAGATACCAAAAGTTGCAATCTTTATCGTCGTTGTTCTATACTAAATCCTTTCAGCAAAAATATGGCAATATCGCGAAATGATCAAGTATGACACATAGAATAGATCTGCTATCCCTGTTTAAATAACAAAAAATCATTTCAGTAGGCCTTTAATGCATTATTTGAGGCTCATGGAGGCAACACGTACACACAAAAAACCTAAACACATTCATCCTATAGTACCTGAATGCATCATTTGAGGCACATGGAGGCAACACAGTGGTGTCCCCAAAGACCGCGGACCGAGGCCGGTGGTCGCCATGTTGGCAGCAGAGAGCGTCCTCACCTGTCCTCGGCCATCACTGTGCTGCTCACAGCCGCTTGGGGGCAGATTTGCATATTTGCATATTGTGTCTGAGGGTTGTTATGATGTGCTGTGATGTCTTCAACCGCCTTGTTGTCTGTGCGGTGAATAATTCAATGCTGGCCTTGTCTGCAGGATGTTTATTTCCATTCCACACACACACACACACACACACACACACACACACACAGACAGACACACACGCACGCACGCACGCACACACACACACACACACACACACACACACACACAGGCACACACACACATACACACACGCTACATCGCATGCAGCATCATTCAGCCTGATGAGAAAGTGGTTCACTCCATTGTGTACGTGTGTTGTGTGTGTGTGTGTGTGTGTGTGTGTGTGTGTGTGTGTGTGTGTGTGTGTGTGTGTGTGTGTGTGTGTGTGTGTGTGTGTGTATCATCATGCTAATGTTACACATACATGAGAGTTTAAAAGGAAACTGCTGCATTTTTCATGCCGACGTCTTCTCCTAGCGACCTTTTACTCACAACATGCCGTCCAAACTCCGCGTGTCTGGTATAGCAGCACTAAATAATAGTACTAAATAGTACTGAGTACCAGTAAAGTCATGAATTACAAAAGGTACTATACTGCCTTTGAAAAATACCAGTACTTGTTTTTTGGGGTTTTTTTCAACATTGCTGCTAATATGAGCCGAGATGCATGTGAGTCAACACACACACAGAGCACTTACAAGCGGAAACAGTGTGGCGACAGAAGAGGGAGAATGGAAGCGATGAGGCTTCCAAACTAACAATAAAGGTGAAGATGTAAACACTGAAGCGCTGCTTTAAAACATAGCTATCTACTGGCTAACGTCCCTCCACGGTGGTTTAGCTACATCTAAATGACTAATCCTGGCCTCCAAGGTGACAAAAAAGGAAGTATTATTATCACTGGAAGAGCTAAACATGTAAATATAATAAATATATAGTCAATGTAATAGAGTACATGTAGTGTGCTACTGAAGTCCAAAATGGGCCCAGTGAGATGTTTCTAATATTGGATGCACTCACGCAGATCAATGAGGCGATGAAATATGAAAGACTTATGACACAATGATAAACTTAATTAGCATCACACCTCAGCATTATTACTTTGTACAACATGGGGTGCCTAATGAAGTGTCCACCTGACTTCCTGTCCGATGATGCTGATGGCCACGATGAAGAGGAATCAAGCAGGCTTCCAGTCTGAGGATGATAAGTACAATCTATAATCAACTTGCAGGTAAACAAACTACAATAATCTCTGAGATGAAGGACCTAATTTTAATAAGATTTATCATGACATCATCGTCATTACATCTTCATGACATCATCATAATTACATCATCATCACATCATCATGACGTCTTCCTCGTTGCATCATCATAAAGACATCATCATGACATCATCATCATTATCACACATCATGACATTATCGTGACGTCATCCTCGTGACATCATCATTATTACATCATCCTGACATTATTGTGATGTCATCGTGACATTATTGTGACATCATCATCAAAACATCATCATGACATCGTCCTCATAACATCATCATTATTGAATCATCATTACATCATCATGACATCATTGTGAAGTCATCGTGACGTCATCGTGACGTCATCGTGGCATCACCGTGACGTCATCATCAATGCATCATCATAACATCATCATGACATAATCATCAATACATCATCGTGAGATCATCATGATATTATCATGACATCATGATGATATCATGGCATCATCATGACTTCATTATCAATACATCATCGTGGCATCATCATGACATTATCGTGACATCATCATGACAAAAAAAAACAAACTACAATAATCTCTGAGATGAAGGACCTGATTTTAATAAGATTTATCATGACATCATCATCATAAAATCTTCATGATATCATCATCATCACATCATCATGACGTCGTCCTCGTTGCATCATCATAGACATGATCATCATCATTACATCATCATGACATCATCATCATCATCACATCATCATTATCCCATCATCATGACATCATCGTGACGTCATCCTCATGACATCATCATTATTACATCATCATGACATTATTGTGGTGTCATCGCGACATTGTTGTGACATCATCATCAAAACATAATCATGACATCATCCTCATAACATCATCATTATTACATCATCATGACATCATCATGACATCATTGTGAAGTCATCGTGATGTCATCGTGACGTCATCGTGGCATCACCGTGACGTCATCATCAATGCATCATCATGACATAATCATCAATACATCATCGTGAGATCATCATGGTATTATTGTGACATCATGATGACATCATGGCATCATCATGACTTCATCATCAATACATCATCGTGGCATCATCATGACATTATCGTGACATCATCATGACATTATCGTGACATCATCATGACAAAAAAACAAACTACAATAATCTCTGAGATGAAGGACCTAATTTTATTCAGATTTATCATGACATCATCATCATTACATCTTCATGACATCATCATCATCACATCATCATGATGTCGTCCTCGTTGCATCATCATAAAGACATCATCATCATCATTACATCATCATGACATCATCATCATCATCACATCATCATTATCACATCATCATGACATCATCGTGACGTCATGCTCATGACATCATCATGACATTATTGTGATGTCATCGTGACATCATCGTGACATTATTGTGACATCATCATCAAAACATAATCATGACATCGTCCTCATAACATCATCATTATTACATCAGCATGACATCATTGTGAAGTCATCGTGATGTCATCGTGACATCATCGTGGCATCACCATGACGTCACCATCAATGCATCATCATAACATCATCATGACATAATCATCAATACATCATGGTGAGATCATCATGGTATTATCGTGACATCATGATGACATCATGGCATCATCATGACTTCATCATCAATACATCATCGTGGCATCATCATGACATTATCGTGACATCATCATGACATTATCGTGGCATCACCATGACGTCATCATCAATGCATCATCATGACATAATCATCAATACATCATCGTGAGATCATCATGGTATTATCGTGACATCATGATGACATCATGGCATCATCATGACTTCATCATCAATACATAATCGTGGCATCATCATGACATTATCGTGACATCATCATGACATTATCATGACATCATGACATCATCATCATCATCATCATGCCACCATCATTGTGACATCATTAATACATCAACATGCCATCATCATTGTGACATCATCATGACATCGTTATCATGACATCATCATCATGCCGTCATTAATGTGACATCACTGTACATCATCATGACATCATCATTATTACACCATCATGGCATCAGCTACAAGACATCATCATGATGTCATCATTGTGACATTATCATCACGTTGTCATCATTGGGTCATCATGACGACATCATCATGACATTATCATGACATCATCATCATGACATCATCGTGACATCATCATGACATGATCGTCATCGTGACATCATCATGACATGATCGTCATCGTGACATCATCATGACATGATCATCATCGTGACATCATCATGACATCATCATCATCGTGACATCATCATTGTGACATTATCATCCTGACGACATCAGCAGGCTGCTGTACGAACACATTCTCTTCATGGCTCTTGCCAGCAGTTTGACGTATGGGGAGGAACATGGCTGGAGATGTCTGTCATGACAAGACTCACGTAAAAGTCTCAGGAACACATATTTGAAAACAAACAGGAAGTCGGCCATCTTGGATTCTGTCTAGGCCAAAAATAGGGGTGGTACTTTAAGGAACTCTTCCTCTGGACTTTGACCAAACGAGTTACAAATAGAACCACAGATACGAGACAGATTGCCGATAGCAAATTGCGAAGGACTTTTGCCTACGCCTTAGGAGGTGGAGGTGGGCGTGGCATGGCGTGGCGTGGCGCCAAACTTCGATCTGATGACTCGCCACAAAACTTTTAGAACTCTGCCCCGCCCTTCGTTTGCCGGGAAACGCCAGAAAGAAGCCCCTCCTACTCCTGGTGATTGGGCAGCATCTCAGGCACATGGCTAGTTCAAATATGATTAGCATATTTAAATGTGGGTGTGGCCATCAGCATTCCAAAATGTGCTCGGATTTAGTACTTCGGAAACTGTTTGTGCGTACAACGGAAAATGACGTTACGGTCCGCATATTCTTGAACGTTGTCCTCGCCAGTCCCTCACGGACTTGTTGTCCGCTCAAGTCGTCATTGACTCTTTGCCGTGGACTCAACCTTTCCCCGGGAAGGCGAACCTCGACAGGAATCTTCTTGTCCGAGTGTTGACTGAGACGGACGGCGGCCATGTTACTTCCTGTCAGGAGACCTGCGAGACACGAGCAACCGACGGGGGAACAAGAAGTCAAAGATTAGGAACATGCAGAGTTCTATGTATATTTTAGTATTCTCTTGTCTAACAAAAATATTGTTCTAAGTAACAGTCCTCATGGGATTTATGTTGTATTGCTGCTTTTATTTCATTTTATTTATTTATTTATTTATTTATTTTTAACCGAAAGACAATTCTATATCTCCCTGCTGATTCCTCTGGTCCCACAGAAATGGCTCTGCTAGTTGTCACTAATTTACATTCAAATCTTTTTTGTGTGTGTGATTGATGCTGTATTACTGCCTTTTCCATGTTCAACCAAAACATGCCTGTTCACGATCAGATAGTCGATATTTTGCTCACTCTCCCAAGACCATTTCGCCCCAAACACCCCTCTCTCTTCTCACATTCCAAGGCGGATATAAAGATCTGAAACTTTTTCTTTGTCTTTGATGTTGATGAAGCATATGAACATTTCTTAAACACGTTCATAATACTTTATGACAAACATTGTCCATGGAAACAACTCAGTAGAAAGCAGATAAAGAACAATCAACCATGGATGACAAGAGGATTAAAAAATGCTTGTAATAAGACGGATATATTATATAGACAATGTATAACACAAAGAACTACAGAGGCAGAAAATAAGTACAAAACGTATAAAAGCAAGCTAACTAGCATACTACGAACATGTAGAAAAGAATATTACAGTCAATTATTAGACAGAAACAAAAACAATATGAGAGCAACGTGGGGCATCCTCAATAGCATTATCAAAAGTGGCACTAAGAGGGATTACTCCCAATACTTCTCAGACGGAAACAAAAATAATGACACCATGAAGAAAGTAGTTGAAAGCTTCAATAAAGACTTTGTAAATATTGGACCAAAATTGGAGGAAATGATTCCAGACCCAGTTTCAACTGAGGACTATATTGACACCATAGATAGAAATCCCAACTCCATTGTCAGGTTCAAACACTGATGACATCTATTAAACAGACAAAGAAGCAAGGAATTAAACAGAGACAGAATTAAATTCGGCTCAATGAGGAGAAACGCGCACACCTGTACCCTTGAACAGTGTTCCACCACGCTCTGATGAAAGATTGTACGCTGTTTCTAAGGGAAGGGGGTCGTAAACAGCCATCGCTTTTGATTAAAAAAAACAGTTAAAAGAAAAGGTGCCTGGAGGGGAGTCAGGTCATTGTAGATCTCGGGTCAAGACAAAATCTTCCTGTGGATTAGAATAGAAGAAAGAAACCGACGCCTTCATGTCGCTTCCCATTGTACACAGTGGAGTTTTACAAGCCTTTTGCTTGGTAGGATCAAAGACAGCTTTTGTCCTCTCGCAGGGCGAGCTGAACTCAAAGTAACACAAAGTTTTGTGATAACTTAGATACAATTATTCTGGCATCAATGTTCCTCAATAATGTGACACGGGAGGAAATAGTTAAAATTGTGGAAATATGCAAATCCAAGACTTCAATCGATTGTAATGGAATTGATATGGAAATGATAAAAAAAAAGGTTATTGAAGAGATCTCAGGATCATTAATGTATATTAGCAACCTATCATCTCGAACAGGCAAATTCCCAAACAAAATGAAAATAGCTAAAGTTGCACCAATTTATAAGACTGGAGACAAACACCATTTTACAAATTATAGACCTGTTTCTTTACTTCCACAATTCTCTAAAATCATTGAAAAACTGTTCAATAACAGATTAGAGAGTTCCACAAAGAAAAATAGAATACTCGTTGAGAAGCAATATGGATACAGAGCTAATGTTTCAACTTTGATGGCTTTAATTGAAATTAAAAATGTGCGGCAGCAGTGTTTGTGGATCTAACTAAAGTATTTGACACAATTAATCACAATATTTTAATCCAAAAATTAGAAGGGTGTGGCATCAGAGGGTTGGTCTTAAAGGCCTACTGAAAGCCACTACTACCGACCACGCAGTCTGATAGTTTATATATCAATGATGAAATCTTAACATTGCAACACATGCCAATACGGCCGGGTTAACTTATAAAGTGCAATTTTAAATTTCCCGCTAAACTTCCGGTTGAAAACGCCTTTGGATGATGACGTATGCGCGTGACGTAACCAGTGAAACAGGAGTATCGGTAGCCCATTGAAGCCAATACAAAAAGCTCTGTTTTCATTTCATAATTCCACAGTATTCTGGACATCTGTGTTGGTGAATCTTTTGCAATTTGTTTAATGAACAATGGAGACTGCAAAGAAGAAAGTTGTAGGTGGGATCGGTGTATTAGCGGCTGGCTGTAGCAACACAACAAGGAGGACTTTCTTGGATAGCAGACGCGCTAGCCGCCAACCGCATCTGTGATCGGGTGAAGTCCTTCGTCAAGCCGTTGATCGCTGGAACGCAGGTGAACACGGGTGTTGATGAGCAGATGAGGGCTGGCTGGCGTAGGTGGATAGCTAATGTTTTTATCATAGCTCTGTGAGGTCCGGTTGCTAAGTTGCTAAGTTAGCTTCAGCGTCGTTAGCAACAGCATTTTTAAGCTTTGCCAGGCTGAGAATTATTAACCGTGTAGTTACATGTCCATGGTTTAATAGTATTGTTGATCTTCTGTCTATCCTTCCAGTCAGGGGTTTATTTATTTTGTTTCTATCTGCATTTGAGCCAGATGCTATCACGTTAGCTCAGTAGCTAAAGAGCTTCGCCGATGTATTGTAGTGGAGATAAAAGTCACTGTGAATGTCCATTTCGCGTTCTCGACTCTCATTTTCAAGAGGATATAGTATCCGAGGTGGTTTAAAATACAAATCCGTGATCCACAATAGAAAAAGGAGAGAGTGTGGAATCCAATGAGCCAACTTGTACCTAAGTTACGGTCAGAGCGAAAAAAGATATGTCTTTCACTGCATTCTAGTCCGTCACTCTAACGTTCCTCATCCACGAATCTTTCATCCTCGCTCAAATTAATGGGGTAATCGTCACTTTCTCGGTCCGAATCGCTCTAGCTGCGTTGAAAACAGTAAGAAAATATGAGGAGGCGAACAACTGACTACGTCTTGCTACTTCCGGTAGGGGCAAGGCTTTTTTTTATCAGAGACCAAAAGTTGCGAACTTTATCGTCGTTGTTCTATACTAAATCCTTTCAGCAAAAATATGGCAATATCGCGAAATGATCAAGTATGACACATAGAATGGATCTGCTATCCCCGTTTAAATAAATAAAAAATCATTTCAGTAGGCCTTTAAACTGGATTAAAAGTTTGTGGAGGGAAAGTGAGTCAGCGCTGGTTGGAGGAGGAAAAGTCACCGCCGCTGTCCATGGTACTGAGGACGAGCACCAGCGGGCAGGTGATTAGATTTCACAGGTGGTACGTGTTAATCTAATCATCTGTGGTCTTTAACAGGAAGCGGCCGGGAGCAGAGCGATAGAGAGAGGATTGGGAGTGACGCCAACGTCCGGACATGCCGAAAAACATTTGGAGGAATCTTGTTAAAACCATTAAAACTTTGTTAAACCTGCACGCTCGGCTCTTGTGCCGTGTCTACAGTGGAGCTGCTAGGAAGCGACTTCCACAAAGTTATTTAACCAACAGCAAACAATACGTGAAGATGAGAGAACACACATCTACAACGCTGAATATATCTTGTGGTGTACCCCAGGGATCAATGCTAGGACCAAAAATTGTTCAATCTCCATATAAATGACATTTGTAAAGTTACAAAAGATTTAAAGTGAGTATTATTTGCGGATGATACAACAGCGTTTTGTTCAGGAGAGAACACACTAAGGCTGTGAATCTTTGGGTGTCCCACGATTCGATTCAATATCGATTCTTGGGGTCACGATTCGATTCAAAATCGATTTTTTTTTTCCGATTCAACGCGATTCTCGATTCAAAAACGATATTTTCCCGATTCAAAACGATTCTCTATTCATTCAATACATAGATTTCAGCAGGATCTACCCCAGTCTGCTGACATGCAAGCAGAGTAGTAGATTTTTGTAAAAAGCTTTTATAATTGTAAAGGACAATGTTTTATCAACTGATTGCAATAATGTACATTTGTTTTAACTATTAAATGAACCAAAAATATGACTTATTTTTTCTTTGTGAAAATATTGGACACAGTGTGTTGTCAAGCTTATGAGATGCGATGCAAGTGTAAGCCACTGTGACACTATTGTTCATTTTTTTTAATTTTTTATAAATGTCTAATGATAATGTCAATGAGGGATTTTTAATTAATGCTATGTTGAAATTGTAACTAATATTAATACTGTTGTTGATAATATTCATTTTTGTTTCACTATTTTTGGTTTGTTCTGTGTGGTGTTTGTGTCTCCTCTCAATTGCTCTGTTTATTGCAGTTCTGAGCATTGCTGGGTCGGGTTTGGTTTTGGAATTGGATTGCATTGTTATGGTATTGCTGTGTATTGTTTTGTTGGATTGATTAATTTAAAAAATAAAATAAAATTAAAAAAAAATATAAAAACATTAATAAATTTTTTTTTGTTAATCGATTTAAAAAAAAAAAGAGAATCGATTCTGAATCGCACAACGTGAGAATCGCGATTCAAATTCGAATCGATTTTTTCCCACACTCCTAGAACTCACAGAAGCTAACACAAATAATAACAGAGGAAATGAACCCGTTAAAAAGATGGTTTGACAAAAACAGACTATCTTTGAATCTCAGTAAAACTAAAATAACGCTATTCGGTAACAGTAGAAGGGAAAGTCAACACAAATACAAATAGACGGAGTAGACATTGAAAGAGTAAATGAAACCAAATTTCGAGGCATAATGATTGATGATAAAATGAACAGGAAACGTCATATAAAAAATATACAACATAAAACTCAACAACTGAAATTGTGATGCATCATGTTGCATGCATGCATGTTCCAAATAAACTCAAACTCAACTCAACAACTCAATATAGATATTAAAGGTCTACTGAAATGATTTTTTTAAAATTTAAACGGGGCTAGCAGATCCATTCTATGTGTCATACTTGATCATTTCGCGATATTGCCATATTTTTGATGAAAGGATTTAGTATAGAACAACGACGATAAAGATTGCAACTTTTGGTCGCTGATAAAAAAAAAAGCCTTGCCCCTACCGGAAGTAGCGTGACGTCGCCAGAGGAAGGACTCCTCACATTCTACCGTTGTTTACAATGCAGCGAGAGAGATTCGGACCGAGAAAGCGACGATTACCCCATTAATTTGAGCGAGGATGAAAGATTCGTGGATGAGGAAAGTGAGAGTGAAGGACTAGAGAGGCAGTGCAGGACGTATCTTTTTTCGCTCTGACCGTAACTTAGGTACAAGCTGGCTCATTGGATTCCACACTCTCTCCTTTTTCCATTGTGGATCACGGATTTGTATTTTAAACCACCTCGGATACTATATCCTCTTGAAAATGAGAGTCGAGAACGCGAAATGGACATTTAAAGTGACTTTTATCTCCACGACAATACATCGGCGAAACACTTTAGCTACGGAGCTAACGTGATAGCATCGGGCTCAAATGCAGATAGAAACAAAAGAAATAAACCCCTGACTGGAAGGATAGACAGAAGATCAACAATACTATTAAACCATGGACATGTAACTACACGGTTAATAATTCCCAGCCTGGCAAAGCTGAACAATGCTGTTGCTAACGACGCCATTGAAGCTAACTTAGCAACGGGACCTCACAGAGCAAAACATTAGCTATCCACCTACGCCAGCCCTCATCTGCTCATCAACTCCCGTGCTCACCTGCGTTCCAGCAATCGACGGAAGGACGTAGGACTTCACCCGATTATCCGTGCGGTCGGCGGCTAGCGTCGGCTAGCGCGTCTGCTATCCAAGTAAGTCCTCCTGGTTGTGTTGCTGCAGCCAGCCGCTAATACACCGATCCCACCTACAACTTTCTTCTTTGCAGTCTTCATTGTTCATTAAACAAATTGCAAAAGATTCACCAACACAGATGTCCAGAATACTGTGGAATTTTGAGATGAAAACAGAGCTTTTTTGTATTGGATTCAATGGGGTACCAATACTTCCGTTTATCTAGTGACGTCACGCGCATACGTCATCATATAAAGACGTTTTCAATCGGAAGTTTAGCGGGAAATTTAAAATGGCACTTTATAAGTTAACCCGGCCGTATTGGCATGTGTTGCAATGTTAAGATTTCATCATTGATGTATAAACTATCAGACTGCGTGGTCGGTAGTAGTGGCTTTCAGTTGGCCTTTAAAGTTGGGAAGTTATCATGACCACATGTTGATACCCACACCGAAATCGTCCCCTTGTGGTGGACAATTATAACAGTCGTAAGTTCCTCCGACTTGCTCCGATCTTCCTGAAACTTCTGCCGGCGGACATTCAGCATGCGAGACACGACAGGACACGAAATGTGTAAACTCAGACATTTTGTCCTCGGGAGGCAACGGGCCGACATGAAGAGGAACATCTCCCGCCCTGCTGTCCATCTTCACGACCCGCTCCGACAAGACGGCGGCGCTTTTGGAAGGTTTTGATTATTCGCGGCTCGTCCGGGAGCGACCAAGCGGGACGCATGTTTGGACTGTTGATGCCGACTGTCAGCAACAACACCACTTTTCCCCACTCTTTCAACGTCCTGCAAAGCCGAAAAAGTATTTTCGGGTTATTCTTGTGTTTTCTGTCATACACTATATTGCCAAAAGTATTTGGCCACCTGCCTTGACTCACATATGAACTTGAAGTGCCATCCCATTCCTAACCCGTAGGGTTCAATATGATGTGGGTCCACCTTTTGCAGCTATTACAGCTTCAACTCTTCTGGGAAGGCTGTCCACAAGGTTGCGGAGTGTGTTTATAGGAATTTTCCAGCATTCTTCCAAAAGCGCATTGGTGAGGTCACACACTGATGTTGGTCAAGAAGGTATCACGGCCAGGGGCCCCTCATCTTTGCGTCCTGACGAGCGCACCCACAGGCGCTCTCTCTCCGCTGCAGGTGTGCCTCCTCGCGCCTGCAGACAATCTGCAATCGGCGCACCTGCCCGTGATGAACGAGCTGCCTTCATAAGCCTGCTCAACCTGCCATCCCGTGCCGGAATATAGTCTTCTGTACCGTAAGCCGATACCCAGCTTTATGCTCTCTCTCTCTCTCTCTCTCTCTCTACGTTTCTCCCTATGTTTCATTGTTCTTCCTTGTCGTCCTCCCCAGCTATCTGCCTTCGTCCCCGCGTGATCGAGCTGTGCGCCTCGACTTCTCTTTTGGACTTTGTACTTCCACCATCGATCCCCGACCTCTGGCATGGACTCGGACTCTGACGCCTCTCTCTCGCCCTGGACCATCTGCCTGCCCCATGGACTGCCTAGTTCCTTCGCTCTCACCAACATTTAAGGTAAAACACTCCAGTTAAATACTACACATAGTTTTACACCATACACACTCTTGGATTTTGTCACACTCCATTTCCTTAGTTATTATATTTAGTATTGTTTGATTATTATAGATATATATATATATATATATAGTCTATATATATATATAATAAATCTCAGAGCTACATACTGCCCCCTGGTGTCTGTTGCCGTCATCTCCCTCTTTCCAATCCATAACAGTAGGCCTGGCTCTCAGTCTCCGTTCTAATTCATCCCAAAGGTGTTCTATCGGGTTCAGGTCAGGACTCTGTGCAGGCCAGTCAAGTTCATCCACACCAGACTCTGTCATCCATGTCTTTATGGACCTTGCTTTTGTGCACTGGTGCACGGTCATGTTGGAAGAGGAAGGGGCCCGCTCCAAACTGTTCCCACGAGGTTGGGAGCATGGAATTGTCCAAAATGTTTTGGTATCCTGGAGCATTCAAAGTTCCTTTCACTGGAACTAAGGGGCCAAGCCCAACTCCTGAAAAACTTTTGGCAATATAGTGTACTTCTACATATTTTGTAGCACACCTACACTTTTAAATGTTGTCTATCATTCACAATCCTTATATAAGACAAGTTTTTCCTTTTAAAAATGTTTTATTTTAAATAGGGTTGTGCGGTATACCGGTACTAGTATAGTATCGTGGTACTAATGACTCAAAAACGGTACTATACTCTGTTTGAAAAGTACCGGTTCGACTGTGTTTTTTTTGTCACGTCGTGACATTGCTGGTTTTACGAGGAGAGGAGCATGTTCGGCAGCGCGCACACACACGGAGTACTTACAAGCAGACACAGTGTGTCGACAGAAAAGGGAGAACGGACGCATTTTGGCTTAAAAACTAAAGATAAAGGTGAAGTTATAACACTGAAACGCCCTCAGGAAGAGGTGCTTCTACTTCTAAATCACCAATCCTTGCCTCCATGGCGACAAATTAAGTGAGTTTCTTACAAGTACCATTATCACTGGAGGACGAGGAATAGCTAAACATGCTTCACTACACGCCGTAGCTCACCGGCGTCACAATGTAAACAAACGCCATGGGTTGGATCCACTGTAATGATACCAAGTACAAGTCGATACTACTATGATTACATCGATATTTTTTAATCGTCACAAAATCTTTTTTCTTTTTTTATGTATATAAACTCAGGAAATATGACCCTGGACACATGGAGACTTAAATTATGACCATTGTACGATCCTGTATCTACTTGGTATCGGATCGATACCCAAATTTGTGGTATCATCCAAAACTAATGTAAAGTATCAAACAACAGAAGAATAAGTGATTATTACATTTTAACAGAAGTGCAAGTAGAACATGTTGAAACGGGGGGGGGAAAACCCAGATATTAACAGTAAATGAACAAGTAGATTAATAATTTTTTACAGCTTGTCCTTTATAATGTTGACAAAATAATTGAATGATAAATGACACAATATGTTACTGCATACGTCAGCAGACTGATTAGGAGCCTTTGTTTGTTTACTTACTACTAAAAGACAAGTTGTCTAGTATGTTCACTATTTTATTTAAGGACAAACTTGCAATAATACCAATATGTTTAATGTACCCTAATATTTTTTGTTAAAATAAAGCCAATAATGCTATTTTTTGTGGTGCCCTTTATTTAGAAAAGTATCGAAAAGTATCTAAATACATTTTGGAACCGGTACCAAAATATTGGTGTCGAGACAACCCTAATTCTAAAACGTAAATAAACACCAGCAAGAGGTGGCTAACAATGCAGCTAATGGGGATTCGATCTATTACGCCTACAAAGCGCTCTAAAAACCTCCATCAAGGTTTTTTATACACAATGTAATGTAGTAACATTCATAATAACATGTAATATTTAAATATTTTGATCACTTTAAGCATACGCCGGTGTGAATGATTTCACAGATGCATCACAACGTTCACTTTTCCTTCAACAACATCACTACTAATCATGGCAGACAACAAAGACTACTTTTGGACAAATGATCATCCATAAAGTTATGTTTTTAATCCTGTATATAAAGAGGATAGGATACATGTTTTAGGAGCTGTCTGCTAAGAAAATCCAGCAAGTAGCAGTATTGATATGTGCCATCCATTCATCCATTTTCTACCACTTGGCCCTTTCGGGATCAAGGGGGGTGCTATTGCTAAGTGCTGAACAAGAAATAGAAACTACCAACACAATAAAACAATCACTTTCTGCACAATGTCTGCTCTCACTGGGATGTTTATATCTTTCAGCACCAGCCTTGTGTTCATAGCTTTGATAAGGACATTGTCACAATCCTCACTTATTTTGCTGTACTGTTGACTTCCTGTGTTGTGCAGACTTCCAGAAGTCCGCCTTTGGTATCGATTATATTTAAAAAAAACTTAAAATAATCTAAACAGGAGGATAAACTACAAGTTTTAGAAGCTATGTGCCAAGAAAATCCAGCAAAAATCCGGCAAAACTACCAACACAATAAAACAATCACTTTCTGTACAATGTCTGCTCTCACTGGGATGTTTATATCTTTCAGCACAATACTTGTGTTCTTAGCTTTGATGAGGAATTTGTCACAATCCTTACTTTTTTGCTGTATTGTTAACTTCCTGTGTTGTGCAGACTTCCAGAAGTCCGCCTTTGGTATCGATTATACTTAAAAAACTTAAAATAATCTACACTGGAGGATGAACTACAAGTTTTAGAAGCTGTGTGCCAAGAACATCCAGCAAAAATACCAACATAATAAAACAATCACTTTCTGTACAATGTCTGCTCTCACTGGGATGTTTATATCTTTGAGCACAAGACTTGTGTTCTTAGATTAGATGAGGAACTTGTCACTTATTTTGCTGTACTGTTAACTTCTTTGTGTTGTGCAGACTTCCAGAAGTCTGCCTTTGGTATCGATTATATTTAAAAAATAACTTAAAATAATCTACACAGGAGGATGAACTACAAGTTTTAGAAGCTATGTGCCAAGAAAATCCAGCAAAAATCCGGCAAAACTACCAACACAATAAAACAATCACTTTCTGTACAATGTCTGCTCTCACTGGGATGTTTATATCTTTCAGCACAATACTTGTGTTCTTAGCTTTGATGAGGAATTTGTCACAATCCTTACTTTTTTGCTGTATTGTTAACTTCCTGTGTTGTGCAGACTTCCAGAAGTCCCCCTTTAGATCGATTATATTTAAAAAACTTAAAATAATCTAAACAGGAGGATGAACTACACGTTTTAGAAGCTGTGTGCCAAGAAAATCCAGCAAACATCCAGCAAAACCACCGACATAATAAAACAATCACTTTCTGTACAATGTCTGCTCTCACTGGGATGTTTATATCTTTCAGCACACGACTTGTGTTCTTAGCTTAGATGAGGAATTTGTCACAATCCTCACTTATTTTGCTGTACTGTTAACTTCCTGTGTCTTGAAGACTTCCAGAAGTCCGCCTTTGGTATCGATTATACTTAAAAAACTTAAAATAATCTACACAGGAGGATGAACTACAAGTTTTAGAAGATGTGTACCAAGAAAATCCAGCAAAAATACCAACATAATAAAACAATCACTTTCTGTACAATGTCTGCTCTCACTGGGATGTTTATATCTTTCAGCACAAGACTTGTGTTCTTAGATTAGATGAGGAATTTGTCACTTATTTTGCTGTACTGTTAACTTCTTGTGTTGTGCAGACTTCCAGAAGTCTGCCTTTGGTATTGATTATATTTTAAAAACTTAAAATAATCCAAACAGGAGGATGAACTACAAGTTTTAGAAGCTGTGTACCAAGAAAATGCAGCAAAACTACCAACATAATAAAACAATCACTTTCCGTACAATGTCTGCTCTCACTGGGATGTTTATATCTTTCAGCACAAGACTTGTGTCCTTAGCTTAGATGAGGAATTTGTCCCTTATTTGGCTGTACTGTTAACTTCCTGTGTTGTGCAGACTTCCATAAGTCTGCCTTTGGTATCGATTACATTTAAAAAAAACTTAGAATAATCTGAACAGGAGGATGAACTACAAGTTTTAGAAGCTGTGTGCCAAGAAAATCCGGCAAAAATCCGTCAAAACTACCAACATAATAAAACAATCACTTTCTGTACAATGTCTGCTCTCACTGGGATGTTTATATCTTTCAGCACAAAATGTGTGTTCTTAGCTTAGATGAGGAATTTGTCACAATCCTCACTTATTTTGCTGTACTGTTAACTTCCTGTGTCTTGAAGACTTCCAGAAGTCCGCCTTTGGTATCGATTATACTTAAAAAAAATCTTAAAATAATCTACACAGGAGGATGAACTACAAGTTTTAGAAGCTGTGTACCAAGAACATCCAGCAAAAATACCAACATAATAAAACAATCACTTTCTGTACAATGTCTGCTCTCACTGGGATGTTTATATCTTTCAGCACAAGACTTTTGTTCTTGGATTAGATGAGGAATTTGTCACTTATTTTGCTGTACTGTTAACTTCTTTGTGTTGTGCAGACTTCCAGAAGTCTGCCTTTGGTATCGATTATATTTAAAAAATAACTTAAAATAATCTACACAGGAGGATGAACTACAAGTTTTAGAAGCTGTGTGCCAAGAAAATCCGGCAAAAATCCGTCAAAACTACCAACATAATAAAACAATCACTTTCTGTACAATGTCTGTTCTCACTGGGATGTTTATATCTTTCAGCACCAGACTTGTGTTCTTAGCTTAGATGAGGAATTTGTCACTTATTTTGCTGTACTGTTAACTTCCTGTGTTGTGCAGATTTCCAGAAGTCCGCCTTTGGAATCGATTATATATATTTTTTTAAACCTAAAAGAATCTGAACAGTTTTTATAATAATATTACTTTTGCAGAAACGTGTTTAGGGTTGAACAGTTTGAGAGTGTTTGTCATCAGAGTAGCAGTGGAATGATACAGTAAGAACAATGTAATCGAGACGTCTGCCCAGTGGGACTCCTCCCATTAAAATGCAGGAACTGCAGATGTTCACTTCAAAGTGTCGGATTGAGAAAGGATAAATACATCGTAAGTCAACCACAAGCTGAGCCAGCTGACCAAGTAGTCTCACCGTGGTGGTCTTGACTCGGCCTCCGGGCTGCGTGCAGGTCCAGCCCGCCTGGTTGAGGAGGAGGTGGCAGCCCTCGTGGTCCAAACATGGACCCATGAGACACCACTGGCGACTGGAGACGATGTCCACTGAGGAGAGGAGACACCATACAAGTGTTGCTCACCCAGCAGTTAAACATTTGAAGAAGAACTAGCCAAGAAGTTGAAACACAACAAGATTGTCAGCCAATCATAACAATGATTGTCACTTAATGATCCTTTCTACACACCTGCTTTGTTTTCTTTGTAGAATTATGACTCTTTTGTTTGTAAAATCATACATGATGTCATTCGCTAAATACAATCAATGTGGAAGTTATCAGTATTAGACACGGGAATACAATTAGGATTAAATCAACTCGGCTTCTTCCTACTTCTCTTCACATGTGTTGAATTGTGCAAACCTACAGTATGATGTGCTTTATTGTCACTTCTTTGATGTCTGAAACATCTGAACCATGCCATACCATGTCATACCATGCCATACCATACCATACCATACCATATTATACCATAACATACCATATTATACCATACCTTACATACAAGACTATACCATGCCATACCATACCATATTATACCATACCGTACATACTATACTATACCATACCATACCACACCATACCATACCATACTGTACATACTATACTATACCATACCATACCATACCATACTGTACATACTATACTATACTATACCATACCATACCATACCATACCATACTATACCATACCATATTATACCATACCTTACATACTATACTATATCATGACTTACATACTATACTATACCATGCCATACCATACCATATTATACCATACCATACCATACCATACATACTATACTATACCATGCCATACTATGACATATTGTACTATACCATGTATACTAAACTAAACTATACTGTGCCATACCACACCATATTTACTAAACTATATCATGCCATACCATACCATACCATACATACTATACTGTACTATACCACGCCATACCATACCATACTATACCATACCATACCATACCATATTATACCGTACCGTACCATACATACTATACTATACCATGCTATACCATACCATGCCATACCATACCATACCATGCCATACCATACCATACATACTATACTATACCGTGCCATACTATACCATGTTATACCATACCGTACCAAACCATACTAAACTATACCATACCATACCATACCATACCATACCATACCATACATACTATACTATACTATACCATACCATACCATACCATACCATACCATACCATGCAATGTCATACCACAACATACCATATTATACCATACCATACCATACATACTATATACCATGCCATACATACTATACTATACCATGCCATACCATATTATACTATACCGTACAATACTATACATATTATACTATACTATACCATAAATACCATACCGTACGGTACCCTACCATATATACTATACTAAACTATACCATATGTACTATACCAAACTATATAATGCATACTATAACATACAAATTATTTTAAACTATAACACACATACTATACAATACCATACCATATTATACCATACCATACCATACCATACCACACTATACCATACCATACCATACCATACATACTATACTATAGCATGCCATACTTTACATACGTACTATACCATACAAACTATATCAAACTATACCCTATACAGGTATACTATATACTAAACTTTCAGTAAAATAAGAAAAACTTTTGGGAAAATAAGGAAAACTTTCAGTAAAATAGGGAAAATGTTTGGGGAAATAATGAAAACTTTAGGGAATATAACAAAAACCTTTAGGAAAATAAGGTAAAATTGAGGAAAATAAGGAAAACTTTTTTGGGGCAAATAAAAAATGAGGTAAAAAAGTGACTAGGATGGCTGAAGCGGGGATCGAACTTGGAACCCTCAAGTTGCTGGCACAGCTGCTCTACCAACCTTGCCACACCGCCCCACATGAGGCTTGACTGCCATGGCCTCGACTCAAGTGGACTGAAACCACTAAAACAAGTTCTCCTTGCCGCAGAACAGCACATGGAGCACAGTTTGCTCCCAATAAGTGGTTGTGGAATCCTGCCAACTTCGCTCCATGTTGATGTGTGCATGAAGCTAGCGCCATCAGATGGCACTGACTCCAATGTCGTCTTACCGTCCACGCAGGCCGGCCTGGCTCGCACGGTTCCCGCGATCTGTCCTTTCCTGCAGGCACAGCGGGCCGTCTGCCGGGCGATGGTCCTTCTGGGCTGACTGCTGTCCCGGTCCATCATGACCACCTCGCAGCTTCCGCTCGACAGGTGACCTGAAAAAGATGCACAATTTACATCAAACTACCAACACAGTGTCGCACAAACTCATCATTTTGTGTCATCATGTCTGTGATGACATTGTAGTATCTGTTAACGTGTGAAAACACATGTTTTTCAAGTGCTGTGTGTTTTCACACTAATCATTCTGTGCCATCACTTCTGTAGTGACCTTGTAGTATCTGTTACCATGGGATAAAACATGTTTTTAAAGTGATGTGTTCACGGGCTGGAAAAATAAGTAAACTTTTGGTAAAATACAGAACATTTTTGGGAAAATAGGAATTTTTTTTGGTAAGATAAGGAAAACCTTTTGTAAAATAGGGAAATTTTGAGGAAAAATTAAGAAAACTTTTGGTAAAATAAGAAAAACTTTCAGTAATGTAAGGGAAACTTTTGGGAAAATAAGGACAACTTTGGGGAAAATAAGAAAAAGTTTGAGAAAATAAGAAAAAACTTTTAGGAAATTATTAGGAAAACTTTTGGAAAAATAAGTAAAATTTGGGTAAAATACGGAAAATTTTGCGGAAAATAAGAAAAACAATTGGTAAATTCAGGAAAGCCTTTAGTAAAATAGTGAAATTTTGAGGAAAAATAAAGAAAACCTTAAAATAAGGTAAACTTTTAGGGAAATAAGAAACATTTTGGAGAAAATAAAGAAACCTTTGGGAAAATTGTGCAGAAAGCAGTTGAAGGATGATGCCACTAATGAATGAGGCGTATTAGCATAAACACATTAGCACCTTTGTGTCTGCTGCATCATAGCCTGGAGGTAAACATTCAGGAAAATTAACAAAACGTTTGTAAAATAAGGAAAACTTTGGGGAAAATAAGGAAAAATTTGGTAAAATACGGAACATTTTGGGGGAAATAAGAAAAACTTTTCGTAAAATAAGGAAAACCTTTGGTAAAACAGGGACATTTTGAGGAAAAATAAAGAAAACTTTTGGTAAAATAAGAAAAACTTTCAGTGATATAAGGGAAACTTTTGGGAAAATAGGGAGAACTTTGGGGAAAATAAGAAAAACATTTGGCAGAATAAAAAAAAGTTGAAAAAATAAGAAAAAACTTTTGGGAAAGTAAGGAAAACTTTTGGAAAAATAAGGAAAACTTTTGGTAAAATAAGAAAAACTTTCAGTGATATAA